>NW_007255678.1:131506-132067 GCF_000164805.1 Carlito syrichta
TCTCCCTCCCCCCCCCCCATAGTTTCCCAGTACCGTCAGTCATTTTCTTATAGTATTATATTGGATGCTCAAGGTCCATTATATGAGTGAGAACATGTGATACTCGGATCTTTGTTTCTGTGAGAGGTCACTCAGTATTATAGACTCTAGTTCCATCCAGGTTGCAGCGAAATTCATGATTTTGTTCTTTTTTATGACTGCGTAGTATTCCATCGTGTATATGTACCACATTTTTTTAATCCAGTCCTCTTTTGATGGGCAGCATGGTTATTTCCAGGTTCCTGCTATTGTGAACAGCACTGTGATAAACATATGTGTGCAGGTATCTTTTCTATAGAGTGATTTGTGTTCTTCAGGGTATATTCCCAGTAGGGGGATTGCAGGGTCATATGGAAGGTCAATTTTTAGAGCTTTTAGGAATCACCACACTGCTTTCCACAGAGGTTGTACTAGTTTACACTCCCACCAACAGTGTAGAAGTGTTCCCTTTTCACCACACCCTCTCCAGCAGCTGTTATTTTTTGAGTTGTTGATAATTGCCATTCTGACTGGAGTTAGGTG
>NW_007255679.1:0-2986 GCF_000164805.1 Carlito syrichta
AAAAGAACAAAATCATGAATTTCGCTGCAACCTGGATGGAACTAGAGTCTATAATACTGAGTGACCTCTCACAAAAACAAAAATCCGAATATCACATGTTCTCACTCATATAATGGACCTTGAACATCCAATGCAATACTATGAGAAAATGACGGATGGTACTGGGAAACTATGGGGGGGAGGGGGATGGGATTAACAGTAGCAAATATCTGTCGGGGGATGGGAAAACACTTCTTATCTACAGGGTGCCTGAATGAAACGTCATTGTACACCTACCCTTAACTGTACCCCACAAAACCATAATAAAAAATACTGATTAATGAAAAAAAAAAAAAAATTAAAATTGTGCTTTCTGGTTAAAAAAAAAAAAAAACATTCCTATAAAGCAGGCCTAGTGGTGATGAAGTCTCAGTTTTTATTTGTCTGGAAAAAAACTTTACCTGGCCTTCATTTTTGAAGTATATATTTCATCCAAGATATACTATTTTTGTTGGTATTTTTTTTTTAATTTCTTCACTTGGAATTTATCATCCCACTCCCTCTGGCCTGCAATTTTTTTGCTGCAAAATCAGCTCATGCATTGTCATATAGAGGTTCCCTCATATGCTACAGGTCATTTTTCTTGCAACTTTCGAAAATTTATTTGTCTTTATCTTTGAACAATTATAACATATTTAAGTATAGATTCTGGGGAAATTCCTCTTATTTGAAGTCTGTTGGGTCTCCTGGATTCAGATTTGAGAAGTTTTCAGTCATTTAAAAAATAATATTTCTGCCTCTTTTTTTCTCTCTCTTTTTCTTCTCTGACTTTAATAATGTATATATTGGTTTGCTTAATGGTTTCCAAAAGTCCCTTAAACTTTTATTATTCTTTTTACTTTTTCATTATTATTATTATTATTATTATTATTATTAGGCTTCTCTAACTGGATAATTGCCAATGATCTGCCTTTGAGTTCATTGATTATTTCTTCTGCCTGGACTAGTTGGTAGTTAAACCTCTAGTGCTCAATTATGTATTCTTCAGTTCCAAGATTTCTGTTTTTTAAATATATTTTCTACCTCTTGCTTTGAAATTTTTGTTTTGTTTATACATTGCTCTCCTGGCTTTGATGAGCAATTTTATGATGGTTATGTTGAATTTTCTGTCAGGTAAATCATATGTCTTTGTTTCATTAAGGTTAGTTTCAGGAAGTTTATTTTATTTTTTTGTTTTGAAATATATTTCCCTGTCACTTCATTTTTTAAAATTTTTGTATTGATATCTCCGTGTTGGAGACAACAGCTGCTTCTTGTAGTCTTCATGATCTGGCCTTGTATGGAGGAAGACTTTCGTCAATCAATCCAGCCAGATATTTGGATATTTGGGGAGCCTTTTAAACCTTGCTTCTATTCCAACCAATTTATTTGTTCTTAGTGGTCCTCAGGCATCAAGAATGTGCTGGGTTTCATCCATACTCTGAAACAAGCAAGACTGAAGTCAATCTCTCAGGCAGCCTCTGGAAAAGTTGGGTAGTTTGACGTTCAGTTAAACACTTTCCCTCCCCAGGAAGAAGTTGTCATCTTAGTATTTTTGCCTGTTTGCATTGTGTGGGCCAAGCGGAAGGCCTAGCCTACAGTGACTGCTCATTCAAACTGCCAACTGTTTTCTCACTGGTGCCCAGACAGCAAGAATATGTTAGATCTTGTTAGTGCTTCTAGACAGGCATGACAGAAAACAGCCCTTTGTGGGTCCTTTTGAAAAGCTGAGGTGTTGTATTCTTGGTTAAACTTCCTTCTTCCTCAGGGAGAAACTGGAAGCTGAGACTTTTATCCACCTTTCTGTGCCAAATTGGCACAAATTGCTATAATGTCTGACAACCCAAATTGCCATTGGTGTTTTCACTGATTTCCAGGCAGTGAGAGCATGCTGAGTTCTGACAGTACTCCAAGACAGACAAGACTAAAGTCAATCTTCTGGGCAGCTCACAGAAAAGTTGGGGTGTTGGACATGAGCTAAAATTCTTTCCTTTCAAGGGAGAAGCTCCCAATTGGGGATTTCCTCCCAATTGTATGACACTCTGCCAGGGGTAAGAATTATGGAGAGAAAGTGTCTCAAGTTTCCCCACCTACTCTGATGTGACTGGTTTCATATTCTCCTCTCAACTATTTTATAGATGTCTCACAAAGGGAATTTGTCCACGTTTTGTTTAATCAATGTGTTTATTGGGGGAAGTAAAGTCCAGGTCTTCTTATTCTGCCATCTTGCTCATGTCACTTTAATAATATACACTTTGTTTATAATACACTCTTTACTGATAATATGCTTTTCCTTTAATCTTTTTCTCAGAGATTATAGGAACACTAATTAAAATGATTAAAGGTGATGATGAATATAAAGCATTCAATATAATATAGATCTCAGCAGAGGCTAGTCGTTTAATCTCACCATTTTCATTTCATAAATTTGAAAAAACTGAGAACTGAAGAGGTTAAACATAAAATAAGCAACAAGCATTTCTCTACACCAATAATAAACAAACAGAAACCCAAATAAAAAACACAATTCCATTCACAATAGCCACAAAAAAAAAATGAAATACCTTGGCATCTTCCTAACCATAGACGTGAAAGACCTTTACAATGAAAATTACAAAACACTGCTCAAAGAAATCAAGATGACACAAACAAGTAGAAAAATATCCCATGCTCATGGATTGGAAGAATCAACATTGTGAAGATGTCCATCTTACCTAAGGCAATCTACAAATTCAATGCAATACCCATCAAATTACCAGCAACATTCTTCTCAGACCTAGAAAAAACAACACAGGAATTCATATGGAAACACAAATGTCCAAGATTAGCCAGAACAATCCTCAGCAAAAAAAACAAAACAGGTGGTATCACATTACCAGACTTCAAACTTTACAATAAAGCTACAATCATCAAAACAGCTTGGTATTGGTACAGGAACAGGCATATAGATCAATGGAATAGAATTGAG
>NW_007255679.1:3028-78216 GCF_000164805.1 Carlito syrichta
CTCCACCACGTACCACTGGGGAGAGGAGAACCTATTCAGTAAAGGGGGGTGGGAAAACTGGCTGACCACATGCAGAAAATTGAAACAGGACCCCTATCTATCCCCATGCACAAAGGTTAACTCCAAATGAATCAGAGACCTAAATGTAAAACCTCAAACCATAAGAACCTTAAAAAAAGGAAGGAAATACCCTCGTGGAAATCGGAACTGGCAACTAACTCCTGAACAAAACCCGAAACCCACAGGTCATAAGAGAGAAGATAGACAAACGGGACCTTATTAAACTGACCAGCTTCTGCAAAGCCAAAGAAACCATCAAGAGAGCAGGGAGACAGCCTACAGACTGCGAAAAAGTATTTGCCAACTCCAGGTTTGACAAAGGCTTAACATCCTGGATCTACAAGGAACTCAAGTGTGCTGAAAAGAAAAAAACAAACAACCCCATTATAAAATGGGCAAAAGATATGAACAGACACTTCACAAAAGAAGACATCCGAGCAGCCAACAAACACATGAAGAAATGCTCAACCTCACTAATCATCAGGGAGATGCAAATCAAAACCACACTTAGATACCACCTAACTCCAGTCAGAATGGCAATTATCAACAACTCAAAAAATAACAGCTGCTGGAGAGGGTGTGGTGAAAAGGGAACACTTCTACACTGTTGGTGGGAGTGTAAACTAGTGCAACCTCTGTGAAAAGCAGTGTGGCAATTCCTAAAAGTTCTAAAAATCGACCTTCCATATGACCCCGCAGTTCCCCTACTGGGAATATACCCTGAAGACCTCAAATCACTCTATAAAAAAGATACCTGCACACGTATGTTTATTGCAGCATTGTTCACAATAGCAAGAATCTGGAAACAACCATGCTGCCCATCAAAAGAGGACTGGATTTTAAAAATGTGGTACATATACACAATGGAATACTACGCAGCCATAAAAAAGAACAAAATCATGAATTTTGCAGCAACCTGGATGGAACTAGAGTCTATAATACTGAGTGACCTCTCACAGAAACAGTGATCTGAGTATCACATGTTCTCACTCATATAATGAACCTTGAACATTCAATGTAATACTATAAGAAAATGACTGATGGTACTGGGAAACTGTGGGGGGGAGGGGAATGGAATTAACAGTCACTAATATCTGTCTGGGGATAGGGAAACACCTCTTATCAACAGGGTGGCTGAATGAGACGTAATTGTACACCTAACCTTTAACTGTACCCCACAAAATCATAATAAAAAATATTGATTAAAAAAAATAAGCCACAAAATCTTCTCCACAGTATCACCTATGGTATATCATTAGACAGTCATGCTTCCTGTGGTTGATCTAGAACAAATTATATTTGAGACTCCAGAAACAATTTTTATTCTTCCTCAGGCTTGTGACCATTTTACTATTTGTTGATGCTTCCATAAGAACAAAATGAAGAGAGAATGAAGTAAAAATGAAGAGAAAATGAAGCAAAAATGAAGTTATTTATTTTTTAAATAGGTTCAGATGAGAATTCATTGGGAATTATTTAATGATGTTAGTCATCTATGACTGCGTTACAAACTAAGCAGCTGAAAACTACATGCGTTTATTCTTTCATGGTTCTGTGGTCAGCTTAGTCAGGTCTTTGGCAGACTGTAATCACGGTGGTGGGCAGCGCTGCTGTGGTTTCATCTGAAGGCTTGTCTGGGAAAAGAGGTGCTTCAAAGTTCAAAGCCTTGTTGGTGGAATTTAGTTTGTCAGGGGCTGCTGAGCTGAGGACTATATCCTAGTTGTTTGTTAACTGGAAGTATATCCCAGTTCCTTGCCTCTTTCACCTTTCCAATATGGTAGGTCTTTATCAGAATACACACTGAGAAGACAGTAAAGAGCATCTGCTAGTAAGATAGAAGTAGCAATTTTATGTAACCTATTCACAGAAGTGGCATTCCATTACCTTTTTACTATTCTAGTGGTTAGAAGCAAGTCACTAGGCAATCCTACACTCAGTGGGAAGGGATTGTATGAGGGTGTGAATGCCAGGAGGCAGGGATCATCAGGATTCATCTTAGAATTTACCTGTCACACTAGTCAATCTTAGATCATCCTGATAAGAAAGAAAGAGCCTGGACAAACTAGAAACATTCTTCTGTGGCTTCTTTGATGTTCTCTTGAAATCTTAACAGGAGATTTCCCTTATGCAATTAGCTTTTATTTAAGCAAATATATTCTGAGAATGCGAAATGGCGCTAAAGCTTCATGGGTAACAATAAGAAGACAAGAAGGAAATCAAATTTATCTATGACTAATTGAATTGCATAACTATATAAAATTGAGATTACAGTAAATGTAGGTAGACCAATCTAAATAGCAGTTATTGACATACTTAATTCAACATATATGCATTGAGCATGCTATTTTGCATATAGTAGGGGCTTAATACCTGTTTGGAAAGAAATAAAATAGAATTGGATTTAAATGTGTAGACTTCAATTATCCTTGCTGGTACTGTTCATGCTTTAACTTTTACCAGAGTCATTCTGCTTCTGCTTACAAATGTAATGAAGAATTTGTTCCTTAAAGCAGAAATAAAAATGACTATAAAAAATCAGAATCCATGCTGTTATTACTCATTCCTAAGAGAACTGTGCTTATAAACTGCAGAGGACTGCCTTCTCTCTAATCTAAGGGGATGTTCCAGCCCAACAAATGGAAAATAAAGTCATATTCAGCAGCAGTCAAGGAGTCAAGGAGCCGGGTATGAACTTGTGCCTCCTTCATTACCTGCAATGCATGGCTGGGATCATTTGAAGTAATGCCTGAAAATCCTCTGCTGAAACAATCACAAGATGGGTTGGGAGTTTATGCCTTTTGACCAGGTCCACAACCCACATCTGCCATGGTGAATTTTAATTGGATATTATACTAGAGAGTAGTTCCCATGCTAGTATTAAATCAGAAAAAAGTAATTGCACACTGCATTATTCATCATTCTCCATAAATAAAAATAGAATGGATTTAGAGTAGATAACCACTTTTCAGCAGAAGGAGGGTTTATATATGACCAAACTATCGACCGCCAGGTTTGGACCCAATATGACAAAAATACATGTGAAAAATTGAAAATTTTTTTTCTAAATCACATTTTCCACAGTACAAATAAGGCAACTTGTTTGTCCTTGTATTGTCTATGGTTCCAAAGCATTGCTTTTATTTTATAAGATTAGAACAATATTAACCAAGCCATTGAGGGTACACACATAGATTATCTTACTTAAAGTCTTGTTTACATCTTCATTATACATTATATGTCTTTGTGATCTGCTTTCTCTTTTGTCTCTAATTATGTATTATTGTGTCTTTCCAAGCAAATTGAAAAGCTTTTACTGACCTTGAGTCAATAATATAATTATTCCTATATGTGAGGTTTTTTCTTCTTAGAATTTTTCAGAGAAATATTATGCCAGTGAAGATAGGAAACCATTTATAATTTTAAAAATCTAAGTGAAAAGACAAGAGAATCTGACACTTTTTGAGTATCTACTATGCACCAACTATTTTTTGACATATGTCCTATCACTGAATGATCAGTTGTACAACTACGTGTTCTAGAGAGAATAGGTGCCTTGATATATTTCAGACATATAACACTTGTCACACTTGTCACTTAGTATATGGTTAACAAAAACTAGAAGCATGACTGAGCTAATTAATGTACAAACACATGAAACAAAAATGTACCAAGCTAGACTCATCACTTAGTTTAGCAAGCTTTAGAACACTCCAGTACATGACCCTCATGCTGAAGGTGACATGAAGAGCTGGGCTGCTTCAGGCTATAGACTTACCTGGCAGGTACTAAGCCAGGATTCAAGTTGGTTGGGTGTCACCCATCTCTGCTCCACCACTGTTCAAGATGCTTATATACTGATTCCAATAGCTAATAGACCAAGGTCCCTTTGACTCCACTGTGTACTTCATTCATTCCTTTCTTCCAAACACACATTTTACTTTGATGTTTACCAACATGTTGGATGTGGGCTTTCCTCCCTCTTACTAAAATGCCTACAGATGGTGCGTCGTGGGTAAGAGGACATGCTTCAAATCAGAGTAAGTTCAGGCCAGACTATTCACATATTAGCATGTGATTTCAAGGAGCTGCTTGATATGGCTAGGTTTCAGTTTCTTGTATGCAAAAAGGGGATAATAGAATTATCTATCTTAAAGTTTTTATGGAAATTAAATAATGTACCAAGTGGTGAGCAGGCTCCTGACATGCTACTTTTAATAATAGAATGAGAGTGAGAAACTGTCCGTTCACTTGGTTGTTGGCTGTTAGTTTATAACTACATATGAATGAAAAGAAAAAGAAAAATCCCCTTTCCTGAGGAAGTGTTCATTGAGTAGCTGAATAATTATGAATACGAGGCTATCTATGGTTTGACCCAACTTCATTTCTTGAGTTTATCCTGAAGATGAAGATGAGAAGCTTTGGTTAGCAACCTGGGTCATGTGACTTCCTAAAATGGCTGAGATGGGTAAGGGCATGGGATAGGCAGGATTAGCCTCACCCAAGCCATATGGACTGAGGGTGAAAGAGGAAATATTTCCGGAAGGAAAGTCAGAGTGCTGCTGCCAGAAAATGCCTTAAAATCTCTATGAGTCCCTAAAGAACCAAACCAACTGTGGATGACCAAGGTAGGATAAGATTCCTAACCAAAAGCAATGAAAACACCTCCAAGTGCCTGCTGTCTCCTATTTGAACCAAAATATGGAGATTAAAAAAACAAACACATCAATTCAAGACCTAGTCTGATTTAACTTATTTGGAACAACAAAAGAATAATTATTGCTATAGATGCCACAAAGTTGGGTCTACACACTGCCAGTTAAATGGACATAGCAACATAGCTACAAAAGAAGAATTAAAACACTTCAAACATAGAGAAAAGATGAATGTTAGTGGTATTGTAATTACCCTGATTTGATCATTACACATTGTATGTATCAAAATATCTCATGTACCCCCAAAATATGTACAATTATTGTGTGTCGGTGAAAAAAGTAGATGTTTAAGTAGGTTTATTGGGCTTTCCCTTAATAGACAATTTGGCTAATACAGAATTTCTTTGTAGGATTCTTTCTTCCCTCTCAGAAATTACCTGGTTGCTCACTGCAAACTTTCTGCTTTGCCTACAGACACAGCTCTGAAAGGCATGTGTCCCAAAATGTAAACTATTCACTTACTCCAGCAGAAGTATTTGAATAAAAAGACAGAAGTTATACAAATAAGGGTCAATTTTTCCAGTCCTGTTTGTCCTTGTTGTATTTGTATAAGGCCTCATGTATTTTATTCTCTCAGGAAAGAATGTGTAAGAATAACAAAATTCACAAAAATGGAAATTGCCAATACTTTCTTATGCAGGTTTGTCCTGTAAGCCTGTGTAAGAGTAGCAGTAAATCCTGTTGATGGCAAGCTCCAAATAGCGCTTAAATCAGTCCTGGAGTTGTTGACCTATGACAAGTGTGTGTGTCTGTGTATGTGTGTGTATGTTCCTTTTTCTCTCCTTTGCTCCATAAGGATTTTCCTATTTGGCTATCTATTGCCTGAGCTGTCAAACACGGAGGATGAACACTACACACAGATAATGAGATTTTGTTTCTTAAATGGAATGTCAGATATGCAAGCAAGTTTAAAAATGTTCACATGAAAAGACAGAATAAGCAAATGTGGAAGGTAATTATGGAAGTCACAGAAAATTTTCTTTCTCTTCTTTTGTTTTTCAATTAAACATACATTTACAGGTTATGAATCAAGAGAACATTATGAAAAGACATTTGGAAGACCATTAAAAAGGATATGCAATAGGAAAATCTCAAGTAATAAATAATGAACACAATTAAATAAATGACCAGTCAGTTTCTCAACCTCTAAGCCAAGTGCTATATTCCAGGATTTCAAGTTAATAAGAAAACCATAGAAACGGATACTGAGCTACACATATGAAGAATTCTGGCCTAATTCTATTGTATTCTTAAAACCTGAATATCTGAGTGAACAGTATATCAGCTAAATACCCTGAAACAGGACTTCAATTTATCAACAGAATTAAAACTGGAGGAGTACCAGACCAAAAAATGAAAACCTGGAACCAGCTAGAGATGTTCCTAGTTCTGAGTTAGACCTGTTTTCCCTGGAGGTTCTAAAAACCTACAGCCTACATTACTTCCAACATGTGTCAAGTCAAACAGTGTAACATTAAGTGAAAATATCACTGGATAGCGTGTAGTACCTTTGGAAAGTGTTTTATGAAAACACACCTCAATCGTTAAAGTCATTTATCTCTCATATCCAGTACCTAATTCATGTCTGACAGACAACAAACACTCAAAAGATATTTATACATTACTAAACAAAAATATATCTGTATCTCCCAAGAAATCTTGACTTATTAACATGTGTCTCATGTTGACAGCATCCTTCTCAGTTCCAAAAGAAGGTATCATTGTGTTTTTCTGGAAAGGTTTTTAATCATCAGATTATAAGTGACCTTAAACCTGATCGTATTCCTTTCTTAAAACCTGTCTTATAAGCCTCACTTACTTATATTATATATTGCTACACACACACACACACACACACACACACACACACACACACAGAGAGAGAGAGAGAGAGAGAGAGAGAGAGAGATACAGATAGCAATATGGTTGAAAAAGAGTTTCCACTGATATTTAATTCAGGGTAATGGATGAGACATTGCACTGAATAATTTTCCATACAACAGTATTGCGTTTATTGAGTCTATTCCCTGTAAATCTATTTCAGTTAATGCCTTCTTCAAAAAGACTTCCATGACCATACTCCTTACCTCCAAAATTATTTTTTAAAACTCCAGTGCACTGAGAGGAAGTGCCAATGAATGTGTAATCGGGTAATCCTTGTCCTCTATGCCACTCATATCAACTCTTATCATGACACTTATCATCCTGTATTGTAGCTGTGTGCTTACAGACCATCTATACGATGAGACACTGCATTGCCCTAGTGCAGAGCCAGTTATAGGCATTTTGGGTCCAGCAGTGGATGTTGCCTCGGCCTGGGCCTCTTTGCTGTGCAACGCACCTTACCTTACAGCTGCAGTGAGCTTGGCTGTTAATGGTCTGTAGTTATCTTTCTCTAGAGAGCCCATGCATGCCTAAGAGGAAGCTCTCATTGAATGACAAGATGATTCAAGGGCATCAAGTCTCAGCCTCTTGACTTAAGTGGCCCCTTGGGTGTCAAACTGAGATTAAACTCAGGGGACACCACATTTCTGCCTAACATCTTCCTCTGCCCTAGTCTTCTTCCCTCACTTCTTTATAGGTCTCCTGATGACATCTCATCAGTGAATCATTTGCACACAGTCCCCTACACAGGAAATCTGACCTAAGATATAGCTCTAAGTACATTGATTTTTGTGTCAAATATTCTGTTTCTCCTATTAAACTCTGAAATTCATAAGAACAGAAATGATAACTCATTTATCTCTCATTTTCAGTACCTAATTTATGTCCAACAGACAATAAACACTCAAAAGATACTTATACATTTGAATTAATAGATAAGCATATTTACCTCATTCCTTATCCTCATCTTCTATTGAATAGATACACCGTAGGAAAAGAAAAGAGATGAGTCTATGGATAATTCTTTCCATTATCATTTAATACCAACCTTCCTCCAAGATCAAAAAGATACAGATTGTTAGTCTGAATTAAAGAGGAATGAACCTGGTGTGGTGGTTCATGCTTGTAATCCCAACACTTTGGAAGGCTGAGCTGGGAGAATTGCTTGAGGCTAGGAGTTCGAGACTAGCCTGGACAACAAAGTGACACTTTTGTCTCTATAAAAAATAGAAAAATTAGCTGGGTGTGGTGGTGCATGCCTATAGTCTCAGCTACTCAGGAAACTGAGGCAGGAGGATCACTTAAGCCCAGGAGTTTGAGGCTGAGGTGACCTGTGATCGTGTCTCTGCACTCTTGCCTGGGCAATAGAGTGAAAGCCTGTCTAAATAAAATAAAATAAAATATAAATGAAGAAGTCCTCCCCCCTTCGAATTCCTGCAATAGTGCAGATAATTAAAACATGGTATCTCATCAGTTAAACAGATTCATTAACAGTAGCTAATGGTCAGATCCCAAATTCCCATTTTTTTTTTCTCTTTCAACTTCCCCTGAGAATATTTTCCATTCCTCACTTTCATCCTACTCCCCATTAAATCAGCATTAGGTTGGTAAATGTCAAACCAACTCCAGGAAATAAAGATGGGGCATTTTCTCAGTTGCAATGCAGTATATCACCAGAGATTAAAACAAATGTGGCGCTCTGGCCTCCATTGTATCCTTTGCAAATGATCCTATTTCTCTTCTCTAAGCAAGATGGATCAGATTCCACCAAAGGAATTAACAAGTTCATCTAGAAGGACAAGAACTCCAACATTAATCAAAAGCATGTGAATATATCTAAATTAATCTGAAGGCACAAGCTTCTTCGTTTGTGTTTCTCCTTGTGCCTGTATCTTACCAGCAAAGTTGCAGAATTTCCATGGTCCAAAAATCAGACAATACTCTTAGTATTCTAATTATAATTCTTGCTATTTACTGATCATCCCAAGTTTGGCCGAGAAAGCATAAAAATAATTGACTCTTCACAGATTCATTTTGTTTTGAGGTAGAGAGAGCCTTCTGATGAGAAAAGGCTCATTGGGTTTCCATTACTTAAACCTGTGTCAAACAGGCAGCATCCACCCCCAACACAATTACAAAATAACTCAAATACTGTCTCTAACAGGATGAACTGTTTGGGAACATTTGTATTGGTCGACTTCTCTGGGAACTTCCAGCCATCAATTGCATTTCAATTAGAGAGTTATCCATAAAACAAGTCATTTGAAGGGTGGGAGTGAGGAGGTGAGAGGGGAATAGGAAGTCTAAAGAAAACTGGCATTTGATCTTGAATTCATTGCCATTTAACCCAAGAAAGGGTTAAAACTAGGTTTATCAAATAATTTTACCCAGTCATGTAGCTGGGTATGTTGAGTAGATGTCATCATGGTCTTGGTCTGTTTGTGCTGCTATACCAAAGTACTGTAAACTGGGTGATTTCAACCACAGTCATTTATTTCTCATGATTCTGGATGTGGGGGAGTCCAAGAAAAAGGTGCTGGCAGATCTGGTGCTTGGTGAGAGATCTCTTCCTCCTTACTGTATCCTTATTAGTCCAAGAGAGGAATCGTATCTCTTGTGTCTCTTCTTACAAGAGCAGTAATCCAACCCATGAGACCTACCCCCATGACCTAGTTACCTTCGAAAGGCCCCATCTCCAAATACCATAACATTATGATTAGGATTTCAAATAAGAATTCTGTGGGTGAGGGGGTACACATTCAGTCCATTACACTATTCTTTACAATAATTTTATAAAGGTGTATTTTTATCTTCATGTTGCATGTGATAAAACTAGGTTTTATTAAATGATTTTACCCAGTCATATAGCTATTAAATGGTAGAGCTGGAATTTAAGCCAAAGGCAGTCTGTTCCAAAGTCTACCATCTTTTGACTCCATAAATCTGTATCCATTTAACTAGTACAGTTGCTTTTTCAACAATGTGGGGGCTAGAGAGGTCACATGCTAATGTAGTCAAAAATTTGTGTATAACTTTTTGCTCTCCCAAAACATAACTACATATAGACTATTGTTGACTGGAAGCCTACAGGTAACATAAATAGTCAATTCACAGATATTTTTTATGTTCCCTGTATTATGTTCTATATTCTTACAATAAAAAAGCCAGAGAAAAGAAGACATTACCAAGAAAATCATAAGAAAGAAACTATAGCCAGGTTCGGTGGCTCAGGCTGTAATCCCAGTACTTTGGGAGGCCGAGGTGAGTGGATTGCCTGAGCCCGCGGGTTCGAGACTCGCTGGGGCAACTTGGCGAAATCTCATCTCTACAATAAATAAAAAATTAGCCAGGTGTGGTAGTGCGTGCCTATAGTTCTGGTTACTTGGAAGGCTGAGGTGGAAGTATCGCCGGAACCCAGCAGGGCGAAGCTGCGGTGGCTGGGAGTGTGCCACTGCACTCCAGTCTGGACAACAGAGTGAGACTCCAACTCAAAAAAAAAAAAGAAACTATATTTACTAACCGTGAAGTGGAAGTGGAACATCATAAAGGTCTTCATTCTTGTCTTCACATGGAATAGCTGAGGAGGCAAAGGAACTGGTCTGGCTGTCTCAGCGGTGGTTGGAGGAAGGTAGAGGCAGAAGAGATGGAGGGAAGACTAGAACAACAGGCCTGTTTGGAGTAACTTTTACTGAAAAAAGCCAGTAAGTGGACTCATGCAGTTCAAGTCTGTGTTAAAGGGTCAACTGTACTTGCTAAAGTTTATTTTTTGCTGAGCTCTCAACCTCCATGACTTAGAAACTAAAAGAAAAGTGGTTTTGGACACTCTCTTTTTTTATTAAACTACTTTCATAATTCCATCACCCTTCTGCTGCATTAATTGCTAACTAACCACTAATACAAGATTTGTTGAAAAAAGCAATTCTGTACCCTGAGTTAGAGTAGCTACTGTCTCCATTAAGGTTCTCAAAATGAGCTGGTAAAACACAGTGATGCTTTGAGGGCATGCTAAAGATTTTGAGTACATCAGCTAATCAGAAAGATTCTTGGATTAAGCAAATTACCAAATCCTCTCAGTTTTGCAGCCAAATGCCTAAAGCCGACTTCAGCATGTTCATGGTCCATGACCTTGCAAACCCTGGGGAGGTTTCCTAATTACTGCCTGATCCCCTGAGTCTGAGGCAAGGAAGTGAGTCTGGGTTCTACTTCTCTTCACAGTTTGGCTCCACACAGGTACTCAGTACATGTCTGGGGAATGAACAACCTTGGAAGAAATTCTTGTGTTTGTTTTATAGTATCCACAATACAATTGTGGGAGTAATTAAACCCTATTAACAGTATTGTAATGGAATGGTTAACATGTCACACCTTGTCATTTGTCTCATGTTCCTCACATGGAAATTGAGATTGGGCTAAATGACTACCAAGGGAGAATAAAGGTGTTGAGATGAACCTGAACATTGCCTGTATGTGGTGGGTCCTGGCCTTCCCAGGCTATGCTCTGGTGATAGTGAGATGGCTGTGAGTGTCATGAGTTAAGTGAGGCTCCTTGGGAACGCTGCTGGATGTGGCTGCCAACCTCTCCTTTCTGTACACGGCAGCTGACTCTCACCTTCCATCTCTAAGAGTCAGAGTCTCTCAGGTGCGAGATCTGAACCTGCCCTCACACCGTTGCTCCAGAGTTGCTGGGTCTGCCTTCTCTTCTCCGCCCAGAGGCATTTCTGCCAAAGCTATGAGTGCTGTCCTACCCTTTCCCCAAGAATGGTTGTGTTGACTGTTTTGCAGAAGGTTCTAAATTTCTGCAGGAAACGATAGTGCAGAAGGGACACAGTACTCACCTGACCTCACTCCGCTGCACCCTGCTGGCCTTCAGCCTTGGGCCTTCCTTCTCCCAGTCTCTGTGCCACCAGCTCCTCATGACCAATCTGCTGCCTGGTGCACCCATCCCAGGATCAGCTCCTAAGTAGAAGGGTCGCATGGGCTGCCTCTACACTTTCAACTTTTATTTGCAAATCTGGCAAAACTCTTCATAATCTCCATATGAAAGTCAGTGTTTAATGCAAAGTCTTATTAAATCTGTATAAAGTACACAAGCAAGTAAATCTGTATAAAATGCACAAATGGATAAATTCTCGCTAGTGGCATGGCTTTCCACATCTTTCTTCAGAGCTGAGCAGGGCCAATTGCTTTCAATTTAAACAATAAATTCATTTTCTGTGATCCAGGATGCTTCACTAATCCATTTCAGGTTTTCAGTACAATATAGATCCATCTGCATTTGCAAAATGAAAGATTTGGCTCAAGAGAAAGGAGGAAAAAGCAAGGCTGTACTTGTCAAAGCCAGGCCAGCAGCATTCACCAAGACTTGTGGCAGTTGGACTAAATGCTGTGCATGATGCCAAGTCCCGGGAGTCCACCAACCAGGAAAGAGATGCTCCAGCTCAGCTAGGAAGAAATGATACACGACACTGGTTTCATTTATCTATTGAATGGAGCTCCATTTTCATAAGGAGAATTATGGCATCTAGGGGGAAGATTTTCTCTTAAGGACACAGGTGAGAGCAGATGAGGTACAGAAATTTAAAGTATAACGTGGGAATTTCACACAGTCATTTAGAATATGGTGGATCATAGTACGTCGGTTCAGCTCTGCTGTAGATTGCAAGTTCTACTTCCCATGGCTTCCAGGACAGATTAAACAAGTGGGAAGCGGACTTTATTCCCAAAGCCAGCAGGTGGAGAAGTAGCCAGGCTCAGGTCTCAAAGAATCCCTTTCAAAAGTTTCAGCTCTGGATAAAGGATTTTAAGGGGAAAAAAGGAATGAGAGTTTCTGGGAGTGGCCCAGGGAACAGACCTGACTTCGACGGTCATCTCGAAATGCCATCCACCTAGAGAACTGTCTGGTACAGACCCAATGTGAGCAATGAGTCTCCAGGCTCTCCTATTCCAAGATCAGCCTCTGGTGTCTCTCAAGCAGGGACACAATTAGATTTGAAAGGAAAACACATCTTTTAAGCATAGGCTGAGAGAGAAAAGGGCTTAGAACTGTTCTCAAATGCTGAAATGGCAATGAGTGGTTACCACTCCACTGGAGCAATGTTTCTCAAGATTTCTTCCTCATGTAGTTCTTAAGATGGAGCATTAGCACACTCTTTTTGCTCTTGGAAGGTCAGAGCAGGCATCGAGACTCACTGCAGGGCACATACTGCTGGTACTGAGGGCTTACTCCTGAAGGGGAGCAGGGAAATTCATCCCCAAATATGTTATTTTGCCTTTAGGCCTCTCCCAAGTTGTTTCCTCTCCCTGGTATCAGGAAAGAAGAGAAAGAAAACTGTTGGACCTGGCCCAACCATTTCACAAAATAATGCCTGTCTCTCAGGTTTGTTCAATTTCCAGGAAACTTTTCTGAAGCCCATTTTATCATATTTGCATTTTATGATTTCAGTTCATTATTACAAACCTTCTATGATTAGGATTATCATGCCTATTTTAAAATTGGGGAAACTGAGACTCAGAGAACTAAAGTCAACATCTCACACTTGAAAAAAGACTGTGAATCATGTTTTCGCAACCCCAGAGCTTAGGCTCTTCCTATTCCCTAGTGTTTCAAGGCAGAAGAATGTATTTCTGAAGGTTTTCTAATCAGGCCTATGGCTTCTGTGTCTACATCCTTCTAACCTATGGCCTTACTGTTCCTTAAATCCAGATGAATAAACAGGCTTAACTCTGCCACTGCATCAAAACAAAAACAAAAACAAAACACAACACACACACACACACACACACACACACACACACACACACACAAACCTTTTTCTGGCTTGGAGGAAGTTAGAGAGGTCTCTACTCAACAGCTCAGCAGACTGGGCTGATGTTGGGACAGCACAACTTTTCTGATTTCTCTAACCAGATCTTACTTCTTCTTATCTTATACCTCCGCTTTATTCCCAAGGGTTATTCATGAAAAATCTGTCTTGTTATTTATTCTGTAAGCACTGAGGGTTCAAGATGAGTCAGGCATAACCTTAAACATGAGGGTTAATGAATAATACACGGAGTCTATCCACAATGAGATATTTCTAGCATAAGAGATAACCATGTAAAATAAGATTTTAGCAAGGTACAATGTGCTATAATTTGAGAATATATAAGGACAGTAGGGACCAACTCTACTGGGAGAATGAGTCAGACAGGCTTCATAAAGGACATCTTACTTGAGTTAGGACTTCAGGACAGGGAAGACTTTTCAAGGTGAAAGTTTTATAGTCCAAAGAAATAGCATGTGCAGAAAGACAGTGGCATAAAATATAGAGTCACTCTTTTGGAATTATGATTGCTTTGGGTGTTACAGTACAGAGAACGAGAGGGGAAACTGGGCCTTGAGGATGCCGTGGAGGCATACGCCAGGCTAAAAGTGACTTTTTTGGGGTCATGCTAAAGGACTTAGACTTACTCTCGGGGCAATGGAAGTCATGAAAATGTTTAGACAGAGGAAGAATATAATTAATTTTGTGAGTCTGACACCTGTGTGAAGAATGAATTGGAAGGAGGGTCAAAATCCTCCTTCCTGACCTTGAAGTAACTTTGGTCTGTTTAACATTAGTCTTCCAGTGGTGGGTTCCTGGGCTAGCCCAGACCACCAGGACTCACCCCTCCTTGTCTGCTCCCCTTCTGAAAGTCAGGGAGCTTCTTCCTGGTCCTTCATCTACTCTACCCTACATCAGATGGGTATTTCATTTGATTTTCTCTTGGGTCCTCTATCTTACTATCACTGCTGGATCTTTGGATCACAACCTATTTCTCCTCTCCTCCAAAACTCCATATGCATTATTTGTTGAATGTCCATTATGGCTTTTGCCAGCACATGGATCTCTCTTAACACCAACCGTTCTCCATTTGTCCTTCTCCAGCCCCTCTAAGCTTACGTCTTGGCATCTAGGTGTAGGCAGACACAGACGTTTTCCTCCACTGCTTTGGGTTCTAAGTGATCAGTTCCATCAATTAATCTTAACCTGGCTAATTTCATGTGTTTGTAAAGTTGACCCTAGTTAACTTTACTTGTGACTAAAGTACTGGTCTTGTAGTTTTTATACCGGACATTGGCAACAAAACCACATTTTAAAAATGTCTGAACTACATTTTTTAACCCATATATCAACTATATTGTTAATTTTTTAAAGTTGAAGAAAATCTTTGGCTAGTTATCACCCTGTGACTCCAAGTTCTTCCTTAAAAGTGAGACAAGCCATAGATCATATCAATGAAAACACAGTAATAACCTTCAGAGCCAGAAAATGTTGAGATGCCTTACACACTAAGAAAGTTAAGAAGATCGAGAGTGACGGAACTGTACACTAAGGATGCGGTGACAACAGTCACCAAAAACAGTGGAGGAAACTTTTCCTGATAGTAAATGCTTTTCCAATAGTAAACTATTACAGCATATTTGCACATCTGAAAGGTGTTGCATTTTTAATATGTTCAATAAATAAAATTTTCAAAACAATGCAAAAGAAAGAATCAAACCCTAGGCCACAAAATGTCTGAGAATCATCTAAGTACCAGGGAGGAAGTATGATATTTTAACGAAAAAAATCCCCAACGTATAATACCTAGAATTTTTATTTCAGCAATTATATCTTCAATATTGAGACCCTTTGTCTGTTGCAGTGGGGTAATGGCAGGTAGAATTTTACCTAAAATCCCCTAAAGTTTCCAGTTCTCCTGGTCACTTCCTCCTCAAAATTCTTTCTGTTACTAATTGATGGCTGCTGGTGTGGCCTCCCTGGGAGTTTGAACAAAAGGAGTATTTTCCAGTGAGCTGTGAAGATGAACAAAGCGTGAAGGAAAGTTATACTTTGCACATTGTAGAGTCACAGGATTTTTGTCATATTCAGGCTTGATTTCCTATCTTTTACAAACAAGTTCATTGAAAATCAGAGAAGTCAAGTTGTATTAATTAGGATCAAAAGTGTCTCCAGGTTTTATAGGGGCATTAAGCTTACACAATTGTGAGAACCGTCTTAAATGAAAATAACACAAAATTACATACAGAACTTTGGGTGTGGCTCATAAAAATGAGGGTTTGATATTCTAATCTAGACTGAACAAGATGAAACTTCTCTTGAATAAGTAAAACCAAGTGGGGTTGAATGACCAGGCACAGGAAGTGCCAGGAGGCAGAGGGATATTAGGAACAATCATACCCCAAAATGTGGCCCTCCAGGAGCGTGTCAGCCTCTGTTTCTCCTGCTGACCCACCTTCTCACATTCATGAGCAAGAAGTCACAAAGTTCCAGCCAATGCAGGGAAGCCCTCTCAGGCCACATCCCAAGAAAGGAGCTCCACTGATCCTGCTTAGGTCCAAGGCCACTGTTGCCAGAGGAGAAGAGTTTTATGAAGATATGAAGCAACCTTTAGCACAGGGTTGTCACAGGAAAGGATGTGGACAAGAAAAATCTGGAAACAAGACAATTACTACACAAGTGACTCACTCAAAGTTGAACAACTGATGAACAGAAGACTCAGGAGCATAAACCAAGGACCCATTGTCAATACTAAGTTTTTTGCTCTAAAAGTGACAGAAAATATTAAACAATTTTCATGGCTCTGCATTTTTGTTTTCTTGTCATAGGAAAGTATCAGAATACCAAAACAAACACAAAATCAAACACAACATAATCTTAGTTTTGTTCATTCAAAAACCACTGAAAGCTCTTCTAAAGGATCATTGTTTATACATGTACACATATATATATGTGTATATATACCTGTATGTATATATATTATCATTCGAGATTAATGAACAATTAGGACATATGGAGTAGGCGAATATTACATAACATGTATTAGAAACTGTTATTTTACTGCTATTCTGAATCAATCTGTTTATTTTCTTAGTGTCTCATTATAGTAGATATAAGATGCACAAAAAAGTGCTAGTTGGTTGTGCCTGAGATAAATGGAAAATTGTTGTTCATTGTACTGACATGTGACTAGCATTCCTAGAAGCCGTCATTTAGTAAAGCCACACTTAGAACAAATGACATAATGGTAATATTCCAGACCACACAGCTCCTTCATAGGAAGTTGCCATTGACTTGCATTTCCTAGTTAAGTAATTCATTATCGGTGTATAATTATTTGTCTTAAACAAATTACTTCTATCATTGGAAAAATTAAAATAAGAGGAATTAAAAATGGGGGAATTTTGACAAAACAGATCCTACAGAATAAAACCCCAGGCCTTCCTTTCTCCTCACTCAACTCAGCCTAGCAGAGTCTTTTTACTTCATTTTAATTTTTAAACTCCCAGGTTCCCTTTATTCTAGAGTAGCTCCAGGAATTCCTCCCCACTGGAATGTATGACGTAAATTGGAGAAATTGCTGAAAAGACTTTATGCAGTGACTGGGCTGCACCACTCTGCCTGAGTGAACACAGCTTTGCAGGCAATTCACGAGTTTCAGATAAGCTCTCTTCTGCCATTGGGGCTTCTTCTGGGCTTAGATTTGGCCTCGGGACCCATAAGGACATGACCAAGACTGCATTTGTTTTGATATGGACATACTGGCAAGAGTATAAAATGTCTCAATTCAGAAGTGGACTTTAGGGGTCCAAGAATCTGAAACTAAAAGGAAGGATGGCAGACATAATCCCAAAATGAAGGCACAAGAACGGTCTTCTATGTAAGTGAAAAACAAAATCCGGTCATGTTCATTTCATTTTCTCCGCATACACCAAAAGCTCAGAGGAGGCCCAGGGCATGGGGCTGCCTCCAAAGAAGAAGGAGACAGGATACATCAAGAGACAGGATGACAGTTGCCCAGCAGAAGACCTGCATGGAGACATGGGAGACACATGAATCACGGGAGACACATGAATCACACGAGACATGGGAAATACAGGAGATACAGGAGACACAGGAGACACCTGAGACACAAGAGACATGTGAATCACAGGAGACACGTGAATCATGGGAGACACAGGGCATATGAAAGACACAAGAGACGGGAGACACAGGAGACATAGGGTACATGGGAGACATGAGAGATACAGGAGACATGTGAATCATGGGAGACACAGGGCACATGTGACTCACTGGAGACAGTACAGGAAGCATGGTGAGGGGTCCACAGGAATGAGAATAATACACAGAGCTGGGTTCTCACTAGCCTGGGGACCCCAACTGGCACCCAGATGCTGAGCCAATTTGAGTACAAAGCAGCAAACTTGCAAGCCTTGTCAGACTCTTCAGAATGCAGTGATAGCCACCCATCTGAGGACTCATCTTACATCTGAACAACTTGTAGAAGTCTTTTGGTCCAGCCTGGCCATTTTTTGCCCCACCTACTTGCAGTGGCTTTTTCTGAGGGTGTCTTCTCTTCATCAAAAGGCACTTTTTCTTGCATGCTTGGAAGAGTGAATTATTTACATTTATTGTGTCTTTGCTTTTTAATCCTTTAGTTTTCTCTGTTGATATTGTGCTAAGTGATCATGATATAGAACAACATCTTGGGTGTGTTTGGTGTGACAAGAAGTCTCCATCCCCAGCCTGTTGACTCTCTGCCCACCTTAGCCTTCACGTGTACCTAGGGGCCATAGTATCCATCACCTGTTAACTCAGCTCCCTCGCCTTCTGTTTTAAGTTGGGTTTGGCCAGCCAAAGACACTTACATGACACAGATGACCTAGGAGACAGAGATGGGTGTTATTGCCCCTGCACTCTCTTAGCTGGGTGGCCAATCAGCAGGTGCATACCATGAGTGGGCTTATCAGATGCCCTGTCACATGTCTGCAGGTCCCTCCAGGTGCCAGCAACTGCCTCCTGCCCTTGCCCACATTGACTGTAACTACTTCCTGTCCTTGTCAGTCCCAGTGGGGTTTACCAACCCTTCTAGAATCCCTAAACCACATCCATACCTTGGTACAGAGTCCCTTTATTATATTTTCTTAGATTATTCTTTTATGGACAGTATCTCCTTTCCTTCCAAGACCCTAATTGACAAACTTGGCAAATAAACATTGAAATCCCAAATCTGAAGAACCACAGATCCATGACCAGCAAAGTTGATGACATGGCATTGACAACAATCCCAGTGTACTTCCAGGAAGTAGTACGGTGCAATTGCTCAGTACATGGCCTGGTAACTTAATGGTTCAAATTCTAGTTTTTCTGCTAAGATGCATCAACTTGGGCTAGTCTTGAAGCTTCTCAAAACCCGTTTCTTTCTTAATAAGATGAGGCTAATAATAGTATCCCCCTCCTAAAGATGCTGCCAAATTTGAGTGAGATAATTTGGTTTAAGCTCACAGCATACCGTAAACATTAAAACTGACAGCAATGATTGTGGTGTCAAAATGATATTTCCAGGGATGAAAACGCCACTGAGAGGTGGGATCTGTATATTTTAAAGACCACTCTTTCAGTGACCTGTGCCAAGGAAAGTCCACAGTAATACTGTACTCGGTTGGCAAATGGCCACAACAGCATTATTACTATAAAAGAGTGAGAAGCAACATCCTGGGTTATTTTCTCAATAGTACCTGTTAGAGATCCCCAAGGTTTCCAGCCATGAAATAGCCTAGCTGTGAAACACACAGAACGAAGGTGAAGATGAAGTTGGTGATGATGGTGATGGTGACAGTGGTTCTTCCTGAGACCAACACATACTAGCACAGTTCCAAGAATTTTACATGTATAGATCCTTCAGTCCCCATAACAATCATATACGGTCATATAGTATTATTTTCCCATTTTACAGAAAGAGAATTTGAGCTAAATGAGAAGTAACTTGCCCATGGTCACATCTACTAAGTAGCAGAAGGAAGTTCCAAGCCTGGAGTCCAGGTTCCAACATCCACATGAAAAACATGCAGTCACACTGCCTCATTCACAATTCTCACCATGGTTCTCCAGGTTCCATTTTTATGAAGGCAAGCATTTTATTCAGAATTATAACACCACTGAAAAATTTTTGTCAAGCAAGCATTTTGCAGAGCAAATATCATTAGGCCATTCTAATTTATTATTGAATTTTCTATTCAGCACAGTTAAAACATTTTTATGTTTACTTTATTGAAATTATATTCATCAGGATTGTTTTTCTGTAAACTGTACACTGAACATTTGATTTACTGGTCAATCATTTTGTCTATATCAAATGTGACTGAATATAGCTTCCATCCATAGGAATTTCCTTTTATGGTTATTATAATAGAGTTTCAGCAGATTCACATTTAATTTGCATAAATTCAATCAGCTTGGTCAAAAATTAAAATAAATCCAGGAGTCTCAGTGATTTCCCGAGCCCATTCCCAAGGGATTATCAAACATTAAAAGGTTTTATGCATGATGAGGAAGGAATCTTCCTTCTATAGGAAGAAATTAAAGAAGTAATGAGGCCAGGTTGATGAGAAACAGGTTATTAACATCATCTAAAAATACATCCCCACAAATTATAATTTACAGAAATTGCAATTTACAATACAATGGAGAAGTCAAACAGCACCTCAGCTAAGTAACGAAAGTCAACACCATGAATAAAGGGCAGACACACATGACGTCCCCACACACATGACAGCCTGAGAAGGACATGACACCATTTATTTTGCAAGCCAATAAATGCTTAACCCAAGTCACGTGGTGAGGAGACACCAGGTGGGCCAAACTGAAGGACAATCTGTAAAATAACTGGTCTGGCTGATCACAGTGACTTACTCCTGCATCTCGGCACTGTGGGAGGACAGGGCAGGAGGCTCGCTTGAGGCCAGGAGTTTGAGACAATTGACCTTTAATCTTCCAAAACATCAGGACCAGAAAAGGCTAAAGATTGAGTCAACAAAGTGCAATATGTGATCCTGGACTAGATTCTGTACTGGAAGAAAAATTGTTGGGAATGCTATTATTGGGATAATTGGTGAAACCTGGATATGGCCTATGTATTATGTAACATCATTGTAGTAATATTAAATTTCCTGAATTTGATAACTAGATTGTGGCTTTGGAAAAAAATACCCTTGGGAAATACACACTAAAGTATTAAGGGATTTTTAAAAAATGATGCATGCAATCTACTCCCAAGTGGTTTAGCAAAAACCCAGTGTGTGTATGTGGGGAGAGATAAAAGGAAATAAATAAGAAAATATTCAAAATGAGTGAATCTGTGTAAAGGATATACCGTTGTTCCTTGTCCTTCTATAATACTTACTTCAAGATCAAAAGTTGTTTACTAGAAAGCCTAGAGAAACATTGACTAGAATTGGGGAAATTGCTAAAATCTAATGTGAAAATTATGACGAATACTAGAAGTTGGAATTTCCATAAAATTGTGCAAGTGTTACAAAGCCCTCAAATCATTTGCTGCTGCTACTGATCCTTGTATGGAATTGCATGTTGTGTGTGTCATCCAGTCACACATGCATATTAGTGTAACAAGGCTGTCTACCCAGAATCTTGTGCTGTATATTTATGGGCAATTTAGGGATTTTCCAGGGTAATTTTTACTATATGTGATTTTCAACTTTCAGAACTTAAATCTAGTTTTTTCTTTTCTTTTCTTTACTTGTCTTTCTTTCTTTCTTTTAAGTCAGGGTCTCACTCTATTGCCCAGGCTAAGAGTGAGTGGGACAATCACGGCTCACTACAGCCTCAAACTCCTGTCTTAGTAGGAGTAGTTGGGATTGCAGCCTCAAACTCCTGCCTCTCCCGAGTAGCTGGGATTGCAGGCATGTGCCACCACACCCAACTAATTTTTTTGTAGAGATGAAGTCTCCTATGAGGATGAGTTAAGTAGGTGATTTCGAGACAAATAGACTTGTAGAAAGTTCCTAAATCAAGCAGTTATGCTATTTTAAAATTCACCTTCCTGGGCAAGAGCTGTCTGCCACAGCAAAGTTATACTAGTTGAGGCTATGCAGGTGGTTTCTGTTTTCAGGTTCCATCCCTGGAAGCCTAAGGATGGTCCGGGCTCCCACTGTCCCCAGCCTAGGGTGCTGCCCTATCTGTGCCTGCCTTCCCGGCACCCTGCCTACTACCTTGAAGATCACCTCTTTCTACACTCTTTTCAATTACTCCGTTTGAATATGCCCCCTGTTTCTTCATGGGACCCTAACTGTTCAAGATAATTATGAGTTAGATAAACATTTGCTCATTCGTATGTATTGATGAATTCTGCAAGTCTCATAATTACTCGGTGACCTGATTGTCCAATTCAGCATCATTGTGTATGGTGTAGTAGTCGCTGTAGGTGTAGCAAAATGCAAAGTTCAAAGCAAAAGGCAGTGCTTCATGCCTGGACCTATCTGACTCCCTACAGAAGCAGTCTCCGTCTCAGTCTCTTGCTTCAGTTCTGACAGAGGATAGGCAATAATAAACTGCTCCAACCAAATACGGGGAATCCAGCAACTGCATGGCCTCGCCTTACCTGTTTATCCTGGTTCTGAATGCTGCTTTATTTTTGCTTTTCTCAGAGTCTCTGTCTCCAACCTTGCTCCACTCTCTGTCTCCACTTGCCAGAACTGAAATTTAGCCATAAATCACAGCCAAGTGCAAGGGGAGCTACCAGCTAACACCTGGCCTGTCTGGAGTCCTCACATTTCCTCTTCCCTCCAGCTACCCCAGGGGCATGTGCATGTGTGTGTGTGTGTGGAACCTCCAGGGCCTCTGCCCCTGGGGTGTATGTGTGTGTGTGTGTGTTTGTGTGTGTGTGTGTGCATGTGTGTGCATGTGGAACCTCCAGGGCTGCTACCTCCCACACTACCTCTTCTACCGCTAAACCTGGGGACAGGAGCAGGGGGTTACATCTGTCCTCTAAGCATCT
The DNA here is from genome assembly GCF_000164805.1 of Carlito syrichta. NCBI lineage: Eukaryota > Metazoa > Chordata > Mammalia > Primates > Tarsiidae > Carlito > Carlito syrichta. The sequence continues at coordinate 25,501 of NW_007255679.1, forward strand.
AATGGAGAAAATGAAAACAGGGTCTTCTGTCAACTCCCCCAGAATACACTTATAAAACTTGAAAGAAACTAAATCTTTCAGAGCAACAAAGAAAATAAACGCATGTCTAAATGCATTTCCTGGTCGCCTGGCAGCTCTCTGGCCTTCCTCTTCCCTGCTGAGATTCTGACAAATAACTAGTGACCAGTCACAGGTGCTGTGCTGAATTATTTAGTACAAGTTGGCACGGCTGCATGCCCTCTTAGACCCGCGTGGGAAGAAGACAAGGGAAGGATGGGAGGCAGATGCAGGGGGGCACACTTCTTGACAACACACACGAGGCTGCATTCGCCATCCTTTGCCTTCATGCCAGGAACTATTTCAGTTCAGTTATAATATGCACGTTATGTTTATCTTAGTGAGAAACAAAAGCACATGTAGCACATATCCCAAAACTTTCAGAGATAGACATGATCTCATCAGGAAAATGGAGTCACATGCAAGTGTACCGGTACTTTGAAGAAGGGGCAGCGTCTTCCCAAAGGACATGTTGGGAATACCTTATGTATGCGTGGGAAGTGTGGAACCACCCTTTGGTCCGCCCTGGGCTCTGCTCTGAGAGGCCACAACACTGAAACCATGGAGCGTCTCGACGACGTCTGGGGCTGCTCACATGATGTGTTCCAAGGGGACAGTCCTCCTGCTGAGAATTTGTGCTTGACTGATGTGAATTTTGAAAGAATGTCGATAAATACTTAAAGTCTAGAGTTTAGTTTAGTTTAGTTTTCTTTTTTAAAGACCAAAGTTGTCTTACGTTCATAACTTTTCCTACAAAATTCTCTTTAGTTTCTTTCCCTGGTTCAGCAAAGCAAAACAAAACACCAGAAAGGCTTTTCCAATGCTTCTAAAAGCAAATTTTATTTTTAAAGATGAAATAACAGTGGGGGAGGGGGGATTCAAGGGACATGTATCGTCTACTCCATTTTATGCCATGTTTAAAAGGTTAACCCCCCCTTTAAAACATCATCTCATTCTTTATTTACTTTATATAAGTAACAAAAATAAACCAACCCAGCATCTATACCCAACTTTTATCATTCAGATCCTCTATTAAGAAAACAGCTGGTAAGCTGGGCTCGGTGGCTCAGCCTGTTATCCCGTGCCTTTGGGAGGCTGAGGTGAGTGGATTGCCTGAGCCCACGGGTTCGAGACCCACCTGGGCAGCGAGACCTCTACAATAAATCAAAAAATCAGCTGGGCGTGGTAGCGCATGCCTGATTGCCGGAGCCCAGCAGGTCAAGGCTGCGGTGGCCAGGAGCAGCCACTACACTCCAGTCTGGGTGACAGAGTGAGACTCCAACTCAAAAAAAAAAAAAAAAAGAATATGTGATTTTATGGCATAAATTGCATACTACACAATCTGAGAGAGTAATAAAAAGCTTTGGCTTTCAAGCTAGGCAAACTCGGGTTTGAATTCCAACACCTATTCTCACAGCTCTGTGGGTTTCTACAAATCAATTCATTAATCCTTGGTCACCTCAACTAAAAATGGGGATCATAGGAGCCCCCTCCTCACAGATTATTATGAGAAATGAAATAACGCATGAAAATCGTAAAGCATGATGTCTAGCGTGTGTTCCACACTTCGCACTACATGTCATTTGAAGTTGGTGTTTTGACATTGAACTTGCATGGGGTAGTGGGCAGCTTTCAAGTTTAACTCTATCAGTTCATCCAGATGAAACCCAGAAAAGCAATGTGGGCTGATATCTTTCTGCCCACCAGTTGCTGATACCCAACAGCCCACCACCTTCTCACAGAAGTCCCACCGGCATATGGCAGTTCTTGTGTGAAGTCAAGTGTGTCATCTGCCACCTAACACGAGTTCTTTCTTGGGATGTGCTGACCACTGACAAACTGGGAAAATTTACTTGTTTTCAAAGATAGTTAGAATCATGACCTTGACTTGATCTTCTTAAAGACTAAGAAAATTGGAAAACAGAACCAATTAACAGGGCTTTGTACTTCTCCAGATAAATATGTCTATACATCTACGTATCTAGCTATCTCTTTATATGTCTATTTATACCTGTATAAATAGATAAATATGTCTGGTCATCACTATTGTTCATCTCATATATCATGACTTTATCCCTGAACTGCGAAGGAAAAAATTCATAAAAAGTTTTGTGAAAGGGCAATCCAATTTAGAAAAGAAAAATAATTTAATTAGTATTTAAATGTAAAGCCCTTAGTAAATTTCTTGAAGGTTGGAGTTATAAAAAAAGCGAAATTGCTTTATGTTTGTATTGTACCTTAAAGTTTACCAAGATCTTTTATATATAATAAATCTTTTTTAAAAATAAAGTAAGGTTATTACTCAATTTATGTATGATAACATAGAGACAAGGAAGTTGAGAGACTTCATTTTCTCATGAAGCAAATTTACTAAATGATTATGTGCAGGGAAACTTCAGGGTCCAGGGGCTACAACTATGAACAAAACAGGTGAAGTCGCTTGCTCACAGATCTTTCCTTGTTCATATATATATATATATATATATATATATATATATATATATATATATATATATATATATGTACTTTTAAAATTATTCTTAATTGACAGATAACAACTGTGCATACTTTTTGGGTACATGTGAAGTTTCGATCTATGTATATATTACAGAACCAATCAAGCTAATTAACATATCTATCACCTTTTACCAACTTACCACCTTCCTATGGTGAAAAGGTGACATCTGACTGGGCTTCAGGCATCTCTCAGTTAATATTAATAGGAGACCTTGGCCCTGATTTTTCCTTCAAGGGATATAAACTATGTTTTGTTTTTTTAGATTGCATCAGGCTTTAAAAGTAGAAAAAGGATGCCAAGGTCAGATAGTCACCTCAAGAAAATTGGGAATATCCACACCCATATATGTTCTGTTCAACAGGGCAAGTTAAAAGGACATTTTCTAAGGATTTCTGAGAGGACCCTGACCCACTCCACCCTCAGCCTTTCCCACTGACCCAACCAAAAGTGCTTGCAATTTCCACTGTTTGAATCACTTCTTTGGACTAAATATGTTTATTTAAAATCCTTGTTAGATTGCAAGCAAGATACTAAGAAGGAATAACTCATTAACTGATTAGCATGGATTAATATATCATTTTTATTCCAAGGAGGAAGGGCGTAGGAACTGTAAAAATGAAAGCATTTGGAGCAAGAGATCATGTCTGAGAAAATTGGAACAGAAGAACTCAGAATCAGAAGACATAAACATTCACGAAGCAAGATAACAACACGTAACTATCAGTGGAGAGAAGAAAAAGGAATCGAAGGAAAGATAAAACCACGAAGGACTGACTCTGGCAACTTTCCAGTTTCGCCTAGGACTGCTCTTCTATTCCAGTACGAAGCTGAATAAGCAGAAGGGACCCTGGGGACACCTTGCTTTCACTCCTCTGCTGTATGTGTAGAGACACTATTGTCCCAGGCATTTAGGTGACCTGCCCGAGTACACTCAGAAAGTAGTGGCAGAATAAAGATTAGAAACCTAGATTTATAACTGCTTTAGTAAGTTTAAAAAAAAAAGTGGCAGTTCTGAAGAAACTTTGGTTAGGGTTTTTCCAGATCCTATTTTCAAGGCGTTTCATCTTTGAAAGAAAGGCTCTTTTATTTTGGCTATTATGAATGTTTGTTTAAGAAAAAGTTATTAGACAAGGCTCAAATTAGGATTAGAATGAAAAGAACCTTAAACCCTTGGTAGAATACATCTTAAAATTCAGAAGGAGGAAAGTTCTCGTGGATCAGAGGTTGGTACTCTATGCAGACACATTTCCTCTTTTCTTCCCACACTCATCTTAAAAATAATACCAGACAGTACTAGACATCAAAGTCAGCCAGCCGAGACAGGAGGAAGTGACTGTTCACATAGGCAGAAACTCAGCAAGGTAAGTCCCTAACAAGCAAACCCTAGTGACAGACAGGATAAAGTCAACTCTGAATTGATGAGTCTCAAAAAACATGTATCTAGTCACAGACATCATGAAAATTTTCCTGATAACAGTGGTGATTGATTCAATTTTGCAGAAGAAAAAGGTTTGATATAAACAGCTAAACACACTTTTTAAAGTCCTACTTTTTTTAAAGCTCAAGGGAAGACATCATAGCATAATGAAAAAAAATGTGTCATCTGAGTGGTTTGTTTTTTTTTTAATTTCTGGCTTTAATATAAAAAGTATCAAAAAGAGAAGTGTGAAAGGACAAAATACAAATGTTATTTATTTTTTATATTTATAAAATATATGTATCTTTCAGAGACTGTTAAACACCTAGTATTAAGTATTACAATGACAATACTGTATTATAGTATTATAATTGCAATACGATCTTAAGAAGCTAGGGAGGTGTAGACTCAGCAGAAGTTGACTGCTTAGTGTCTATGTGACAACGTGCGAGCTATTTACTGTGCTTCTCTTGAAGTAGCAGTGATAGAAACTGCAAAGTAATCACAAAGATTAACATTGAAAAAAGAAGAAAAGATCACATCCAAATCACATAGATAATGCCTAACACAGCAAGCATTCAACAAAATATCCTCCCTTCTCTTTGGGGCCCTCAAAGGACAATCAATCATCTATATGGAATAATTTAAGAAGTATTTGTCCATATACTAGCCCCTTAAATATCATCTCAATCATTTAAAATTTGGGTTGTTTGCACCTTATGTACTTCCTGGTCCTTGGATGCCATTGAGAGGAACAATATCTGGGTTTTAAAATACAAAACTTGGGATGGCATCTAATGTAAAGGTGATGAAAGTGATGAGTTAAAAATGTTAAATGTCATAAGCATTTAACATGTCATAAGCAAAGTAAATGACCAACAATAGACTGGAAGAAAGTATCTGCAATGCAAGGGTTAACAGTCCTGTTTTATTAAGAGTGTCTACTAAACAATAAGAAAAATATAAAAGTCATTAGAAAAATCGTCAAAGGTAGCCGGGCTCGGTGGCTCAGCCTGTAATTCCACGCCTTGAGAGGCTGAGGTGAGTGAATTGCCTGAGCCCGCGTTTGAGACCCATCTGGGTAACTTGGCGAGACCTCATCTCTACAATAAATAAATAAATAATCAGCTGGGCATGGTAGCTAGCGCGCAGCTGTAGTTTCAGCTCCTTGGAAGGCTGAGGTGGACGGATCGCCAGAGCCCAACAGGTCGAGGCTGTGGTGGCCGGGAGCAGCCACTGCACTCCAGTCTGGGCGCCAGAGTGAGACTCCAACTCAAAAAAAAAAAAAAAAAGAAAAATAGTCAAAGGTTTGAACAAGCAACTTACAAAAGCTCTACAAATAGTCACTAAGTATAGGAAAATACACTCAACTCTATTAATAACAAAAGAAATATAAAGTAAAACAAGGAGATATTTTTTGTCTTGCAGATTGGAAAAATTAAATGCATTGATAATATCCAGACAGACATATTTAAAATCCAAAGGAAGTCCACATTTTTGGAGGAAAATTTGGTATTATCTATAAAGAATATATGTGTGCATTCTCTGTGGCCCAGAAATACAAGTACAGAAAGAATTATTAACAAAATCAATAGTAAATGTATGATCATATTTGCCGCAGATATTATTAGTACTACTAAAAATATTGGAAAAAATTAAATAGTAATATTTTTAAGGATACTTTGGCTGCAAATAACAGAAAACAAAATCTTAAAGTGGCTAGAAAACAAGAAAATTGTATTATCACGTGTCAAAAATGTCATGGGAGGCTGGGCACAGTGTCTCATTCCTCTAATCCCAGCAATTTGGGAGGCAGAGGTTAGAGGACTGCTTGAGCCCAGGGGTTTGAGACCAGCCTAGGTAACATAGCAATACTTCATCTGCACAAAAATTTAAAAAAATTAGCTGGGCACGATGATGCATGCCTATAGTCCCAACTACTCAAGAGGCTGAGGTGGAAGGATCTCCTTGTCTCAGGAGGTTGAGGCTTCACTGAGCCATGATCACGCCACTACACTCCAGCCAGGACAGTAGAGATCTCACCTCAAAAAATAAATAAATAGTTGGGCATGGTGGCTCACGCCTATAATCCTAGCACTTTGGGAGACCAAGGCAAGAGGATTGCCTGAGCCCAGGGTTTAAGAATAGCCTGGGCAAAAGGGTGAGATCTCTTCCCTTAAAAAAAAAAAAATTAACCAGGTGTGGTGGCATGCACCAGTAGTTCCAGCTACTTGGAAGGTTGAGGCAGAAGGATCACCTGAGCCCAGCAGGTCAAGGCTGCGGTGGCATGAGTGTGCCACTGCACTCCAGCCTGGGCAACAGATTGAGACTCCAATTCAAAAAATGAAAATAAAGAAATAAAAATAAGTAAACAAATCCATTTAAAAGTCATGGGAAAAGCATCTCAGTATTGGTTGATGCACTGGCTCAACGACTCGTAAAGCATGGCGGGTGATGCCACCGTAGTCCTCAGCCGGCAGGTGAGCCTCGCTTTCCCACACTTTCATTCACCCACACGTGATCCCACAAATCAGGCATCCTCCCAATGTAGAGCACAAGAAGAAGAGCATTGTGTGTAACCTGTGGAAACATCTTTCCGAGAGCCTTCTGTCAGCTTCCTCTTATTCCCCTGGCCAGAATCACACCACACACATTCCTAAGCAAATGCCCAGCAAGGGGAGTGGGGTACCCTTCCTTGATTTATAAAGAACATAGCCTCAAGGCAGTGAGTGTATCACTCAAACGAGATCTGGGCTCTATCTGAAAGGAATAAGAACACACCTGGCTTTGAAACAATCTGTGTTTGGATTGGAAAATAAAGTCGATAAACAATAGTTCCCACTGATGAGTAAGTCTGAGGGGCAGATGAATCAAAATAGGGGAAGTTATGCTGCAATGGCCAATGGACCCTGAATTTCAGAAGCTTACTGTGATGACTGCATGAGTTTTTGTTTTTGTTTTCCCCCATTTATGTCTACTGGCTTGTGCAAGTCGCGTGGCATAAGCTGTGAGCTCCTGTTGGTCCAGGATCCTTCTAACTTGTGATCACACTGTCTCAAACACGTTGCCTTTGAAACCAGGTGTAGAAGTGGGTTACAGAGCATCACAGCCCTTTGGCCAATGCACAACCATACAGTACCTCCCCTGACTGCAAGAGAGGTGAGGGAATGTAGTTGTGTGCTCAGAAAAAAAAAGCAGAGCTCCAATTTGGTTCTCTATAGTTTTGCCTCAGTCAGAAGAGATTTTAAAAATTACTTTTGACTTAATATACCTGTTCTTGTTTTTCAAATGACTATTATCACTTTGCAAATTAAATTAGTTATAAATAGAAAAGGAAAAGCAATTTTTGTACTTAATGTTTCCCCATTATGATAATATTTAATCCCTTTTTTTTAACAGAAATCCTCTTTTTTCCCCCATATTGAGGACTTTAGTAGAGAAGAAGATTATCGTGGAGATTGTGTAGGTTATAGACTCACCACAGAACGTCATAAAAAATCAAGGTTTCAAAAGGCGGTTGAGACGTTCCAGTCAGAACGTTATTGTTTTTGTTTGTATTTTTGTTCATTTTTCTTTTGTTTGTTTTTTTATTGTGGTAAAATAAGTGTAACATAGGATTTACTTCTAACCATTTTCAAGTGCACAATTCAGTGGTATTTATAAGTGCACAATTCAGTGGTATTTGTAAGTTGTATAGCCATTACTTTCTACCTAGAATTTTCCAGAATTTTTCATCACCCCAAATGGAAACCTCATTCTCATCAAGCAATCACTTTCCATTTCCTGCTTCCCCAAGTCCTTGACAACTAGTGATTTGTCTCTATGGACTTTCCTATTCTGGATATTTCATATGCATGCAGTCACTTAATATATGACCTTTTGTGTCTGGCTTCTTTAACAGTTTAACCCAAGTCAGTTATGTGATCATGTGCTTGTTTACCCGAAACTAGTTCCATTCAGAAAAGGGGCTCATTTCAGTCTGTGGTCTTCCAAAATCTTTTTTTATTCTGTAAAAAGAAGAATAAGCCACAGGATAGCTGGAAGAGATAAACATATAAATAGGAAATTGTAATAACACATGACGGAAACAATGATAGATATTGCACGGAGCATTTAGGTATTAGGAAGGAACATAGTCATCCCAAATGAGACTGCCTGGGAAGAACTCAGCAGAGGCAACACAAGACCTCTGTGTCATGGTTGAGAAGTGTCAAAGTAAAGCAAAGTATTCTTGGGGAGGAGAAGCAAAGTCTTGAATATGGAGAGAATAACTCGGCATCTGAGAGAGAGACGAGTGAGAGTGATGACACTGGAAGATTCACTGCAGCAAACCTCCATCCTGTCCCCACAACTGCTAGAACTGACTTTCACTCAAGTCAGTTCTCACCTCTCGAAACCTTCAGTCATAATGAATGTATCCTTCTGTAATACTTGAGGATATATTGGCTGATAATCTTCTTTATTCATATTTTATATTTGGTTGCCCAAGTAGATATTATCTCTTTCAAGGCATGGACATATAGAAGACATTGCATGGACTCATAAGGAAATGTCAGCCTGAGGCGGGGGATCATGCTGGTAATTCCAGCACTTTGGGAGGCCGAGGAGGGAGGATTGCTTGAAATCAGGAATTAAAAATCAGCTTGGGCAACATAGAGAGATCCCACTACAAAAAAAAATTCAAAACAATTTCCCAGGCATGGTGGTATGGAACTGTAGTCCCAGCTACTCAGGATGCTGAAGCGGGAGGATCGCCTGAGCCCAGGAGGCTGTGGGGAGCTGTGATCATGCCATTGCACTCCATCCTGGGCAACAGAGTAAGACCCCAACTTAAAACAAAAGCCGGAGGGAGTGTCACCAACCCTTACAGAAAATGTAAACACGGTCCATCAGGAAGATAGCAAGGAAGAAATCTGTATTTAAAATAAATACATAGTAAGGCACTTTTCAGTCTAGGCAACGATGACGATTAGTAGTAAAACGAGTGAGTGTGACCAATGCATGCGTCATGAAGTGTGTGGCTACTTGCCTGTGCACAGGCCTTCTTGCTTTGGTGACTCCAACCTGCTTCTCCTCCCTCTGTGTTCCTTCATGCCTGCAGCCTCACTTGCTCCATTGATCAAGGCCTTCCCTGCCCTTGAGCCAAGATAAGTGTGCCTGAGCCCTATAGCTTCACCTCAGACCTAAACCTGGAGCTGAAGGACAGATTCTCCCAGAGGGTCTTTGGGATGACTCATCAGCTCTGCGTTCTCTTGAGGACTCAAGCTCTGGGAGAGTGAATCTAGCTAGCTGATGTGGGGTCACAGACCACCCTCCTTTGCAGCTTGGATCCAGTTTATCCCAAACCCACAGAGGATACTCTACGTTGCACTCCCTGCTAGAAAAACCGTCCTCCTAGGATTTGGTCTTCTACCATCCGTACCTCCACCACCAACCCTTGAAAATAAAAAAATCACCCATCTTAGTCTCACTCCATGACCCTAACCCCTAACCAAGAATGTTTCTAGTCTTTAGCAAAATCTATGTCTCTTGGTTACAGAATATTAACAAAAAAAGTCATTGCTCTGTGCACACCTTGTATTAGGGTCATTTTCATTGTTGTATACATGATATTCAGGAAAAGCCATCTTTTTCTTTTTGAGTTGGAGTCTCACTCCGTCGCCCAGGCTGGCGTGCAGTGACACGCTCCAGGCCACCACTGCCTCGGTCTGCTAGGCTCAGGCGATCCTTCCGCCTCAGCCTTCCAAGTAGCTGGAACTACAGGCATGTGCTACCATGCCCGGTGTGTTTTTGATTTATTGTACAGATGAGGTCTCACCAGATTGTCCAGGCTGGTCTCAAACCCCTGAGTTCAGGTAATCCTCTTGCCTCAGCTTCCCAAAGTGCTGAGATTATGGACTTGAGCCACTGTGCCTGGCCTGGAAGGGCCATCTTTTACAAAGAATTTTTTAAATGTCCCCAGTGTACCTGGTATTCAACTTTTTAAAATCCTGATGACTTTTAAGATGAGGAAAATAAAAAGCCACAGACTTTCTTTTGAGTAACAAAGAAATGCAGAAGAGTCAAATTCCCAGAGAAGCAGAAAAACAGCTGGGAGGGAATGTGGAATCTTCCCATACATAATAGATTCAGGTAGCTCCAAGATAGTATTTTCTTTAAAAAATATTCATTACACTTGCCAGGAGACCTGAAAAACATTACTCTTTGGCCAAAACCAGCAGAGGAAGAATGTTGGATTTCATACCATCCGTTTCCCTGTATACAGAGTGCTAGATAACAAAATAAACATCGGCAAATACCCACTGTGTTTTGGGCCCTCAGAGAAGATCCTGTATAAGAGACTCTGCTCCTTCAACTTAAAGGTGGGGAAAACACGTAAAAAGAGACAAGTGGATTTTGTATTGTGATTAGAGGGAGGGAGGAGGAGGTTTTGGATGGTGGTGCTCACATTACTCAGAACTGTCACAAGCAGGGGGTACCACACATTCCAGCACAGAGATAAGAAAGCAGACTTTGGAGAAGGCAGGTCAAGGCTTGGGTCCAGACCTGCTCCTCACTTACCTGACTGTAGACAAATTTGTTAACGCTTTTAAGCCTCTTTTGTCTATTTTTTAAATGGGGGAAATAATAGTGCCCATCTCATTGGATATGGATTCTTCTCTTATTGTATTGTGTTACTGTAGTGATTATAATGGATCCCTTGTGTTTCTGTAAGGATTAAATGAGATAATATGTATGCAATGCTTGGTACATAGATACTCAATATATTTTTGTTGTTATTACTAATATGTCTTATAACATTTCGTCTATCAGAATGAATATCTACATTCCTTTTCTTAAGTTATTTTTCTTACTATTGGCAGGAAGATGGGCTTCTTTCTTGCCTTTGTCCCTGCACTATCTTCAGCATTATGGCTCTCCAATGCTTTACCATAAAACGTGAGTGAATCTGTTCTGAGACATCAGACATGCCCCAGACTCCATTTTCTCCCATATCTTTCTGACAACAGCATTAAGTCACAGAGCAGCAAAGGATGAAGACAGAAGACAGAGCAGGCATGGATGGAATTTACAAAGAAACAGTCTACTTAATATAAGGAAAGACTGCCAGGCTTGGTGGCTCAGCCTATAATCCCAGCACTTTAGGAGGCTGAGGGGAGTGGATTTCCTGAGTTCACAGGTTCGAGAACAGCCTGGACAACTTGGCGAGACCTCGACTCTGCAATAAAAAATAAAAAATTAGCCAGGTATGGCAGCGTACACCTGTAGTTCCAGCCACTTGGAAGGCTGAGGTGAAAGGATCGCCGGAGTACAGCAGGTTTACACTGGGGTGCCTATGAGCATGCCACTACACTCCAGCCTAGATGACAGAGTGAGACTCCAACTCAATATATATATATATAATCTCATATAAATATAGACTCTCATGCCCAGAGCGTTCAAAACATGGAGCTGGCTGCCACGAATTCACAGATCTCACAGTGGAGGAGCCTTCAGAGACTGTTTTGTCAGTTGTCCTTAGGGTTTAAATTCTTTCTTCACGTCATCATTTCTTCCTGCATCATCACCCTACTCCCTACCCAGGCATCTCTAACAACAGAAAACCCATCGCTCCCCAAGGAGGTATTTTATTTTGAGAAAGCCTTCTAGGACTGGCTACCTTTTTTTGGGTGAAAGGTCAGATAGCAAATAGTATTGACTGTGTGGGCCACATGGTTCTCCACTGTTGCTTTTGTTGCTGCTGCTTCAACAATTCTCTGAAAGTCTAAAACCCAAACTCCAATGACAGTTCCTACAAACAAAAAGGTCCTGGTCCAAATCCTCCTAACAGAGTTTGTTAGTTTCTGCTCTAAATGATAATCCTTCTTCCCAGTTTTAAGCCAAAACCTAACCCCTCCTCAAAGTGCTTCTTCCACTTAACCCAGGTTAGATATAAGCAGCTATAAGTATAATGTATCCTTGAACCTCTACCACAAGCTTATTATTTCATCAACTCTTGGAGACATATGCAATGATTATCCCAATTTACATATGAGAAAGTGGAGACTTGCTTAAAGTTACACAGCTGATTGGTGGCAATGGTTGGGAGTGCAGGATACAAAACCTAGAGCTTCAGGAAGCACTTTCTACCCTGAGGTTCTATGTCTGTCTCCAGAGAAACTCAAAGATGTCAGAGTCCTCTCATTCTGGCAGTTCTCAAAACAGCCGCCAAAATTCACAAAACATTCTCTTCTTCTTGTTAAACATCGTCTGGTTCCTTTGCTAGTTTTAAATCTCACCATGGTGTTCATTTTATTTTAAGTGAGACATGTTTTAAGTTTGCTCCCTCCTTAATATCTGCAGCCAGTATTGATCTTTTCCCTTCTTGATGATCAAGCTCATTCTGCTCCAGATCTAGTTTGTAGGTCTTGGATTTACGAAGACAGATGTTTGGGCATAGGATTATAACAGCTATTCAACTCCATCTGACTGCCTTTTTAATGTGCAAGGCACAAGTGCAAAGTTTTGTTTTGCTTGGTCTTAATTGTTGTGAGTTTTGCCTATGTAAATTTTTTATCCTCTAAATTAATTTAAATTCTTTGAAATGCATAATGGGGGAAAATGAAACCACCCTCTAGTAATAAATAATTACTCAAAATCGGGTAATAGATCCTCAAATTGCCACCTCAGAGCTCCCTGTGAGTGTGTGCTTGACCCAATGATGGCTTCTAACAATAGCATGTGGACAAAGCGATGCAACATCACTTCCAAGGCTGTTCATGAGAAGACTTCCACCATGTGGTTCTCTCTGACTGTCTCTCCCCTCTCCACTGCTCTTTCACTCACTCTGGTGGAGTCCCTGTCCTGATAGGAGCTTCTCTGGGGACAGGTCCATGGCAGGACACCGAGCCCAGCATCTGGCCAAACCCAGCAAGGAATGGAGGCCAACTGCAGGCAAGCAAATGGATTCTGCCAACACCCACATGTGTGAACTTAGACAAGGCCCCCATCTCACCCACCCTACCAGCCTTGATGGGTCAGTGACTCCTGGCACCCTGAGCACAGACTGAGGGAATCCCTCAGCTGGGATCTATGCTGGGTCCAGAGTACTGACCCTCCAACATCCAGGGAGAGAAGTGTCATTCTGGCTGAGCCGTGTGGAGTAGGGTCATTTGTCACGCAGCATAGTTAGCCAGCACAATGAGTATTTGGTCTTCCTCTGGGGGAAGAAGAGATTTTGGAATGAGATAAAGGTACTGGCCTCACCACACTCTGAATGTACTAAATGCCATTGACTCGTAAACGTTAGGTTTTTGTTCAGTGATTTTCCCTTAATAAATTCTTAAAGGAAGTAGCACAAGACCTAAACAAAGAAAGTAGGAGAAACCTAGGAAGATAAAAGAAAACAAAAGTTTACATAAGAACAACTACCCAAAAAATGCATTACAGACAATGAAGACTGATCAAAATCAGCACCAGGTTATTCTGTGAGTCCATCACCTCTCAGATGTGAGCAGATGTGGAGACCCCGGCTCGGGTGAGAGAGAGCAGGAAGCCAGGGAACTGAAATGCATGTAGCACTCAGGACATGAAGCAGAAACTGCTTTGATGTTAATGATATTGTTTTATTTCGTTTATTTATTGAGTTTAGATTCAGAGGATACACATACATGTTTGCTGCATGAACATACTGTGTTCTGGGGGAGAATGAGCTTCAGGTGCTCTGTCTCCCAGACAATGAATATTAGATGCGATAGGCAATTGCTGAACTCTAAATTCCCTTTCCACATCCCCCCTTTTAGGTACCCCCAGTGTTTATTATTTCCATCTTTGTGGTCATTTAGCCCTCATCTATAAGTGAGAATGTGCAGCGTCTGATTTTCTGTTTCTGAGTTAGTTCCCTTCGGGTGATGTTCTCTCGCTCCATCCATGCTGCTGCAAAGGATATGACTTCATTCTTTTTTATGACTGTGTATTTTATGGTGGATATAGTCCACTTTTTTTTATTCAGTCACTCATTGGTGGGCACTTAGGTAGGTACGATGATTTTGCTATTGTAAATAGTGTTGCAATGAACATACGAGTACAGGTATCTTTTTTATGTATTGATCTATTTTCCTTTGGGTAGATCCCTAGTAGTGAAGATGCTGTGCTAAATGATAATTCTGGTTTTAGTTCTTTACAAACTTTCCATACTGTATTTTATAGAGGTTGAACTAATTTACAATTGCACCAGAAGTATATGACATTCCCTTTTCTCCACAATGCCACCAATATTTGTTGACTTTGGACTTTTTAATGATGGCCATGCTGTCTGGTGTAAGATGATAGCTCATTGTGGTTTAAATTTGCAGTTCTCCAATGATTAGTGATGTTGGGCATTTTTTCATATGTTTGCTGCTGCTTACATGTCTTCTTTTGAAAAGTGTCTATTTAAGACCAGACTCGGTGGCTCAGCCTGTAATCCCACCACTTTGGAAGGCCGAGGCAAGTTGACTGCCTGAACCCGCGGGTTTGAGACCCGCCTGGGCAAATTGATGAGACCTCATCTCTACAATAAATAAAAAACTAGCTGGGTGTGATAGTGCACGCCTGTAGTTCCGGCTACTTGGAAGGCTGAGGCAGGAGGATTGCTGGAACCCAGCAGGTTAAGGTTGTCTTTAGAGTGAGAAGACTTTTACTCAGAACAGAAATTCCATTTTTTTTGAGGGGGAAATATAAATTTATATATTTTTTTGAGGGGAAAATATAAATTTATATATCAAAGATTTATTCTAATGTAACAAAGAAATGTTAACCCTATCCGCTAAAAAGTTTCATTTTAATATCAAAATGTCATGATGGTATAATGAGAAACATTTACTTGGTCTTGTCCCAGGTACTCTGGGATATTGTGTGGTTGTCATAACATGCCCTTGTCAACCATGCCAAAGTTTATGCTAATATGGTGACTCTTGAAAGCCCTAGAGATCTACATGTTGGGGGCTGGAATCCAGAAAGACCAAAGCGTGACCCTCGCGTTAGAACGCTCATCTCAACTGTTGACCTCCCAGGAGAGGGGAGAGGGCTGGAGAAAGAGTTTAATCACCTGTGGTCAATGACCCATCATGCCTATGTATGAACCTCTATCAAACCCATAAACAGGGTTCAGAGAACCTCCTGACTGGTGACCAGGTACTGAGGGTGCTGGAAGTGGCACCCAGAGAGGGCACCATGCTTCCCCATATCTTGTCCTGGGTGTCTCTGCCACTTGGCCGTTCCTGAGTCATATCTTTTATAACAAACTGGTGACAGGTAAGAAAAGCACTTCCCTGAGTTTTGTGAGTTGTTCTAGTGAATTGCAGAACATGGAAAGAGGGTTTGGGAACCCTGAATTTGTAGCCAAGTCAGAAAGAAATGCAGGTATCCTGGGGACCCAGCGCTTGAGACGGCATCTGAAGGGAGGTAAGTAAGCTTGTGGGACTCACTCCTACCCCTGTGGAGTCTGATGCTAACGGTGGGGGGGGTCTGTGTCAGAGGAAAAGTCAATTATTGGACGCCAGCTGGTGTTTCAAAAAGTCAGAAAATCGCAGTCATGGACACTCATATCCTGTATCACAAATAAAAAGAAGACGAAGGTCCTACTGTTACTCTCCACTCGCTTCAAGGGACACCTATGTCACAGAGGCTCTTGTTGCTGCCCCGTAACTCAACAGGGTGGTGAGGAGAGAATGGCTGCTGCCCAGAAGACCTCAGTCCCAGCCCCTTCCTCCAAAGTCTGGGAGAAACCCAGCTCCCCGTAGTGGCCTCTGCCTGGCAGAGCTGAGGGCAGACAGGAAGAGGGGGCGCAAGGGTGGGGCCAGGAAGGAAGCCAACCTTGGCTTAGCCTCCCACCAGCTTTCTTTTCTTCTCCCTCCTACTCCTGCTCTTCAAGGCCTTTTTCCTCCCTTTGGACAAGAAACACAAATTACTAGTTGGAGGCCACTGCAGTTTTTAAGTCACCCACAGTTCTCACCTCCAGGCCAATTAGACGTCCCTGAGCCAAGTCCATTTCCTTTCACCTCCACCATGCACTTACCCTACATGGACAGCTGTCCCCAGTCCACTCGCCCCCAGAACACACACATATGCCTCCCACCTGCTCTGCCTCTTGCATCTTCTTTTCTTTGGAATCTGAATGGATGGGTTTATAAGTGGTTTTGCTGAATTTCTCTGGACTTTCTGCTGCAGTCGGTGCAGGCAGAGAAGTGTGTGGTTTGAGCTTAGGTTTGGAGCAGGTAAGGATTTAAATTTTTCTGTGCTTCTTACTACTTGGTTCATCCTTGGATAAATCACTTAAAGCCTCAGAGCTGTTTTTTCTTTTTGTAAAATGGTAATTTTAGTTCAGCAGCCTGATATGTAGGTATGTTTAATTTTTCAGCTGGGTTGGAGCTGTCAACTAATACAGTTAAATAAAATCACCAAATCACATAACTCTTTGGAACTCAAACTAATAAAAGTGCGGGTTGACAATTTTTATTCTCATGAATGTATTATGACTTAGAAACTTAATACTAAGCCTGAATGGAGTAAACTCTGCAGACAAGAAGGAGCACTTTGTTTCTGTGAGAGATCATTCATTGAAAGTGGCGGGACACTGCGGAGAGGGGGGCGGGGGAGGTGGGATTGACAGTAGTCGATATCTACCTGGGGAAAGGGGGGCACACCTCATTGATAAGGGTACCTGCATGGTGAATATTTGTATACCTAGCCCTGAATTGTACCCCACAATTTTAAATACAAATTAAAAGAGAGAAAAAAAAGGGAACATTTTAGAATTCACAATTTACCCCTACTCACCCCAGGGTTTTATGGCTATGTCAGAGCAGAGTGGTTACATGGGTAGACACCTGACGAGAGACTCTTTCATTCCTCCTTAGGAGATTTGCTTGCAAACTTTAATTTGTAAAATTCTCCTCCACTTTGTATGGTGAAAACCATGTCTTATACACTTCACAAATGATATAAGAGATCTTTAACATAATTCTGACTATACTCAACATTACTTTATGCATTAATTTATAATTCTAACATTTATTGTTTATTCATTGTTTTAATAGAGCATTTATAATTGGAATATAAACATATTTATTTTTTCAGTACAGGCATGCATTATTTAACAGCAGGGATTGGTTTCGAGAAATGCATCATTAGGCAATTTCATCATTGTGTGCATCACAGAGTGTACTTACACACACCTAGATGGTGTAGCCCACTACACACCTGGGCTATGTGGTACAGCTGTTGCTCCTGGATTACACACCTGTTTAGCATGTGACTATATTGACTGTTGTAAGCAATTGCAACACAGTGGTGCATACTTGTGTCTCTAAAAGTATCTGAACATAGAACAGGTACAGTAAAAATATGGTATTAAAGTTAAGAAATGGTTGCCTGTCCAGGGCATTTGCCATAAATCGAGCTTGCAGGACTGGACGTTGTTTTGGTAAGTCAGTGATGGTGAGTGTGAAAACCTAAGGTACTACTGTACACCACTGAGGACTCTGCAAACACTGTATACTTGGGTTATGCTAAATTTACTTTTTAAAAATACTTTAATAATAAATTAACCCTAGATTACTGTAACTTTTTAACTTCATAAACTTGTTAACTTTTAAAAAACTTTGTAACACATTTGTGATAACATTTAGCTTCAAACACATTGTACAGCTGTACAAAATATTTTCATTATTTATATTCTTATTCTACAAACTTTTTCTACTTTTAAAGTTTTTTATTTTTGCTTAAATTTTTTTTGTTGTTAAAAACTAAGACACAGACACACACATTAGCCAGCACTTACATAGGGTCAGGATCATCAATAATGTCTTCCTCCTCCACATCCTGTCCCACGCAAAGCTCTTCAGGGGCAAAACCACTCATGGAGCTGCCATCTCCTGTGATAATACCTTCTCTGGATCACCTCTTGAAGAACGTTCCTGAATGTTGTGCAGTTAACTCTTATTTTTGTATAAGTAAGAATATGTTCTAAAGTAATGATAAAAAGTATAGGATAGCAAACACATAAACCAGTAACAGTTATTTGTGACCATTATCAAGTATGATATTCTGGTCATAACTGTATGTGCCATATCTTTGTAAGACTGGAAGCTCAGTTGGTTTGTTTACACCAGCATCCCCACAAACACATGAGTGATATGTGCTCTACAGCATTATGGTGTCCTAGGCAGTAGGAGTGTTTCAACTCCACTATAATCTTATGGGACCATAGTATACATGGTTCATCCATCATTGATCAAAATATCATTATGAGTGTTTCTGATGGTGTATCAATTATTCAGCATAAAACATATTCTTATAACATGTAAAAACATTAGAATAGATAAGAAAATCTGCTGGCTACTGCTACCCTCAACAACACCTATCCTGCCCACACACTCACAAATTAACCGGCCTGGTATACACACACACACACACACACACACACACACACACACAAAGTAACCAGCCTGGTGTACACACACCCATACACACACATGCACAAAATAACCAACCTAGTATACACACACACACCCAAAGAAATCAGCCTGGTGTGCATAGTGCATACACACATGCACAGAGTAACCAGTCTGGTGTGTACCCACACCCACACACACATGCAAAGTAACCAGCCTGGGGCATGCACATGTGTGTGCAAACACACACACACACACACACACAGTAGCCAGTATGGTGTGCACATACATGCACAGTAACCAGCCTGATGTAGGCACACACATACATGAAGTAACCAGCCTTGTGTGTACACACAAATACCCCCACAAACACATGCACAAAGTAACCAGCCTGGTGTGCACATACACCCACACACACATGCAAAGTAACCAGGCTGGTGCGCACACACACGCACAAACTAACCAACCTGGTGCACATACACAAAGTATCAGGCTTGTGTGCACACATACACACAAACTAACCAAACTGATGTGCACACACTTGCAAAGTAATCAACTTGGAGTACACACACTCATGCACAAAGTAACCAGGTCACTGTATACACACCCACACACACAAAGTAACCAGCCTGGTGTGCACACAAAAACATACACAAAGTAATCAGCCTGGTATGTGGCCACACACACACACACACACACACACACACAGTACCAGCCAGGTGTCCACACTTGCACAAAGTTACCAGCCAGATGCACAAACTCACACACTCTCACTCAAAGTTACTTGCTTGGTATACACACACACACACAAAATAACCAGCCTCGTGTACACACTCACATGCACAGAGTAACCAGCCTAATGTGCACACACCCACACACCCAAAGTTATCACACACATGCACAAAGTAACCAGCCTGGTGTGTGTCCTTCCAAGTCATCTTCCCCATCAAATTTACACATGCATATATGCACATCGGTGGGACTTTTGTTGTTATTGTTTTTAACAAAATAGAATCATAGTAAACACATTACTATGTAATGTGGATTTTTTGCTCATATATATTCAATATGCCCAATAGTAGATACTCAACTAACTCAATCTATTTTTTCAAGACTCTATACATAGATGTACATACACTGAAGATTTTATGCACTCAGGTTCATATCAAACATTCTGAGAAAATTTTTCTTCGGTATCTATTTTGCTCTTAATTTTATTTTTATTTCTCTACACCTTCCCCATTCTTTTCTATATTCAGATGCATTCTGTTAATTGTGAGTTTAAGGCTTTGTGTTTCTAAGAATTACCTACTTATATCCTGTACTCATAATAATATTGAACTGTGCTTTCTTATTAGTATGAATCCTCTCCATGTATTCTTTGTACTCTGTAGATTTAAATTGTTATATGCATCTCTCTTGCAAATACATTTTATAGATCTGTCATCTTTCTATTGACTTTTGTATCTTGCTATAAAAAGTTATAAATTGACGCATATTTAAATATGTCTATCTTTTACAGTTTCTGGATTTCCTGACCTAGTCAAAAAGTCATCTTCCTAGGCACCTAGGCAGTAAATGTAACTACCTAGATTTTCAACAAATCTTATTTAATTATTTTAATTTTTAAAATATTTGTCTTTGATTCAACTCCAATTTATTTTTACATATGGTGCAAGATGGGGTTCCCACTTTATTTCATTCCAGATGAATTAAATATTAGCTATGCTGTAGCCATTTTAAATAAACTATCTTTTCCTCAGGAAAATAACATGCCAACTTTGTTATATAGTTGAAATTTTAAAATATCAGAATTTGTTTTTGATTTTCTGTTTTATTCTTATGACCTATCACCTATTTATCCATTTAAATGCCAAAGATTTACAGCACCTTCTAATATCTGGCAAGGCAATATCCTTATCATGGCAAAAAATTTTTTATTCTTCCATAGGAAGATCCTTCCCCTAATTACCAAAAACTCTTCTTACCATTACAGTTGGAATTTATATTGTTTAGTGAGAATCTATATTTTATTTAAGTGTTTCCATCTAAAATATCATATTTCTAATTGTTTGATTATCCATTTGTCTTTCAATAAGAACTTATAATTTTTTAATAAATTTTCTATTAAATTTTTCTATTAAGTTCTGATGCTTTTTTCTTTTATTTATTTTTGGTTTTTTTCTTAAATTCATTTCTAAGTACATTATTATTATTGTCACCATTATGAATGAAATATTTTTCTCTTTTTATTTCTTCTTATTATGCAGAAAATCTGTTTTTAATATATTTTATATATTTATGTTGTATCCAGTTACCTTGCCAAATATTTTTATTACAGCTGACCCTTGAACAGGTTTGAACTGCATGAGTCCACTAATATGAGGATTTTCTTCCGACTGCCACCATTGAGATAGCAAGACCAACCCCTTCTCTTCTTCCTTCTCCTTGGTCTACTCAACATGAAGATTAAAAAGGATGAAGACTTTCTGATTATACTCTTCCATTTAAGGAACACTAAATATATTTTCTCTTCTCACGATATCCTTTTTTTTTTTTTTTGATTTTTAAAAAAATTTATTTTAAAATTGTGGGGTACAATTAAGGGTTAGGTATACAAATATTCACTGTGAAGCTACTCTTGTTGACATGATATTCTTAATAACATTTTATCTAGATTACTTTATTGTAAGGATGCAGTATATTTTAGTATCTATATACGTCATAAAAATATGTGTTAATCGACTATGTTATCAGTAAGGCTTCATATCAACAGTGGTCTATTAGTAGTTAATTTTGGGGGAATTGAGAGTTATACACATATTTTTTATTATGAAAGGGGTCAGTACCCCTAAACCCCTTGTTGTTCAAGAGTCAACTGTAATTCTAATTGACGCAATATAATCTTGTTGATTTTCTAGCTATATAATTATGCCACCTATAAAAAGAAATATTTTTAAAACCTCTTTTTAAAAGTTTTGCTGAATTTTATTATAATTGAGATGATTCAAATATTTGACCATCTAGAATACAGTATTTGTAATTCTGTTGAGTTTGAGGGTAAGTGATATTTTATATTCACTAATCCATTTTTACCATTTACAATTATCTATCATTTTAATTAATATTAATAGTCCCCAACTAGAAGTGGATAAGAGCTAAATGTCTATTTCCACATAATCTTTAACAGATTGTATATAAAATGAAAATAATAATACAACCATTGTTTAGCAGTCAGGAATAAAAACGGTCACACATGCTGTCTTTCTAAACTCAGTAAACTCTTCAACTTTTTTTTCTTTTGAGTTGGAGTTTCACTCTGTTGCCCCGACTGGAGTTCAGTGGCCGTTCCCGGCCACCGCAGCCTCGACATGCTGGGCCCCGGCAATCCTCCCGCCTCAGCCTTTCAAGTAGCTGGAACTACAGGCGCGCGCTACCACACTTGGCTAATTTTTTGATTTATTGTAGAGATGAGGTCTCGCCAAGTTGCCCAGGTGGGTCTCGAACCCACAGGCTCAGGCAATCCACTCACCTCAGCCTCCCAAAGCGCGGGATGACAGGCTGAGCCACAGAGCCCGGGCTCAACTTTTAAGAACTCCAAAGAATGCCTTGCCTGAAAATTTCACTCCTATATAAATAAAACAAATATTCTACCTTTTTTAGATCAGAAAATATAGTTTATTTAGAAAGTAAATTGGAGAGAGAGGCGATTTACTTCCCCAAGGTAGAGGAGGGGACCAACATCAAGACAATAAAACAAATACTCTATCAGTAGAGTCAGGTAATCTAGTTAGACCTGGCAAGGAATGCAGGCTCAAATAGAAGTTTGGATGTAGAGGGCTGTTCTGAGGTGTTAGGTGAACAACTGAGGATTCCTGCCAACACCTATGTAAATAAACCAACTTGAGGGGCATCCAAACCATTTAGGCCTTTTGATGACTGCAGCTTCTGCCAAAAACTGCTCTTCTATCTAGGCCTCCAAGTTTTGCATTAATTTCTTACACAGCTGTAGATAACTAACACAACATATAATGATGCACTTGTTTTCATTTTTTCCATCTTACTCTATGTCAAGCATTTTAATTTGACATGCTCTTTTTCCTCCTATTTATATTTGGAGCTCATTCATAAGTAGAACTACTTATTAATTTGGGATCTTACTCTACTCTGCTAGTGTGTGGATGATTCTCTTTCTTTTTCTGGCAATTATTTAATCTCATTTTTCTCTAATATTGATTTTACTTCAAAAATTCCTCACTAATGGCTTTATTCCTCTACTGTTTCCCTTTGTATCTCATGCACCTCTTAGGATAAGATGTTTGGATTGCTGGCATTTTCTATTTTTCCTAACCCCACTCACAGATTCAACCTCTCCCAACCACCTCTGAAGCACCTCACTTTCATCTCTGTTCTATTTTTTTTATTAGTTGTGGCTCATTCTCCAGAATTTTCCTTTTATAAAGTACTTGAATGATGTATACTTTGAATTCTTGCACATCTACAAATATTTTTCTTTCATTATTCTAGTGGAATGGTATTTTAGCTGCTTATAGGATCTGTGCTTGGACTTCTTTTCTCTAAGTAGTCTGTGAAAGTCATTCTGTGGTTGGCTAGTTCCTGGTTCTGAAGATGGAAATTCCAGTGCCAACGTGAATCTGTGAATTAACCTTTGAAATAACGCTATTTCCACCTGAAAACCTATAAAACTTTTCCTCTATTCTTGGAATTTAGAACTTTTATCAGGACTTGTCTCAGTGTGCTTCTCTGCCTACTCAGGTCTTCAACTTAGGATATTTTTCTTTTATTATTTGTTTAATTATTGCACTTCTGTCACATTTTCTTGTTTTATCTTCTTGAACTCATTATTTGCTTAAGTCTCTCTTTCTTGTAGTATTATGATAATTGTTCAAGGTCCACTTATGAGTGAGAACAAATGGTACTCTGTTCTTTGTCTCATTTTTTCCCTCTTGCTTTTTCTCCCTTTACAAAGTTTGATTAGGTCTGAAAACTTCCTCCATTTGGTATTCCTGGCCTCTAGTTTTGAATCTCAGTAAGGACTGTTTACTCTTTCAATTTATCCAGTGATCTTTTTGTCCAAAAATAACGTCGTTTGTTCCCAGAATTATTTCTGTGCTGCCATGAAATCTCCTCATCTGTCCTTACTTGCTATTCTCCAAGTTCCTATTCATACCAGTCCCAGCTCTCATGCAGCAGGGGCTGCCTATGCCCAAGATACTTGTTCTTTTCCTGGGCAGTGAAAATCCTCTAGTATGTTATTTTTCTCTGTCTGCACATTTGGGATCAGTTGTGGAACTACCTTCAGTAGCCTGGTGGACTTTGCTCCTGTGGGACTATAAAGAGGCATAGCCAGCAGATTCTCTGACTCCTGTGAGATCAACTGAGGAAACCTATCTTCTCCCGGTCTCTTCAAACTCTCTGGTCAGGGGTACAGTTTTTCCTCAGATGAACATAAAGGGCAGACCCAAGTTCTGGGCCTGGTTCAACTCTCACCTGGCTCTTCTGTTCCTGTCCTTAGACTCCCATGATACCCAAAGGGGGCAATCCTTGCAAGTGCCCAAATATTCATACCCTTCAGGTCAAGGCTATCTTCCAGCTCAACAGCCACTTGGCCCATGAGGAGGATGGGTTGAAGTTGAATTTGGCAATGGGAGGGCAGCAGGATGTTTTAGCTTTCTTGTTTTCAGAATTCCTTTTTGCCTTTATAATTTCTATCTCTATAACTTATTTCCTAACTAAGGTGTAATTATCATCTGTGTCTAAAACATGGTGTTAGGCAACATCCCAAATCTTAGTGATGCATTTACCTCCTCTCATTTGCCAGCCCACAGAGCATTTTTTAAATGTTGTCTACAATTAAGATATTTCTGATACATGCCATACAGCAAAGACAAATAGCAGCTACTGCAGATTTCTAAACTTCCACTCATTCTGGCCTCAATTTGAATCTATTGAAAGGTATAACAAAAGAGTAAGCAGGTAAGATGAGAGAAGAGCCTTAATTACCTCTGTAAGAACATGGCTTAGATGTTGTGGAAGCTAGTGTCTAAAAATAACACCCCTTTGCACCACCTCCTGGTATTAACTTCCTTGTGCAGCCAGCCTCACCTATTGAACACCTATGACTTACTTGTGGCCATCAGGACACACCAAAAATAATGCTGTGTCACTTTCGAGATTAGGTTGGAAGAAGACTGTGTCTTCCACTCTAGTCTCTTGGAATGTTTATTCTGGGAAGAACCAGTCACTGTGGAAGTTGTTCAACTACTCTGAGGTCACCATGACACTAGGAGACCCAAGCTAACCTTAGGAGAGGAAGTGATACCCAGGTAACCTTTGCTGTTTCAACCATCCCAGCCCAGGGAAAGAAAATCAGTGAAAAGGCCATCGTGGATGTTCTGACACTGGTAGATGCCATGTAGACAAAAACTGAGGAACCCAGTTGATGGCCAGGATCAAGGCTCCAGACATAGTCTCAGTTATGCCAACCTAACTGAATCAGCTAACTGATCCAACCTAATTAAATGTTCTAGTCATCATAGAGTAGATCAAGGATGTGGACCTCTGATCACATCCTCCCTGGGACTGTGGACTTCTAATCAAGTCTTTCCTGGGGCTGTGGATGGCAGATCAAGCCCTCCTGGAACTGTGAATCTCAGATCAAGTCCTCCCTGGGCCTATGAGTCTTGGATCAGTTCTCCCTGGGGTTGTGAACCTCAGATCAAGTCTTCACTGGGGCTGTGGATGTCAGATCAAATCCTCCCTGGGGTTGTGGACATCAGACCAACTCCTCCCTGAGGCTGTTGACCTCAGATCACATTGTCCCTGGGACTGTGGACCTCAGGTCAAGTCCTCCCTGGAGCTGTGGACCTCAGGTCATGTGTTCCCTGGGACTGTGGACCTTGGATCGAGTCCTCCCTGGTGCTGTGGGCATCAGATCTCATCCTTCCTGGGGCTGTAGACATCAAGCAAAGTCTACAAATTCTTCTCTGGGGCTGGGAGCTCAGATCCAGTTCCCCCTAGGGCTGTGAACATTGGATCAAACCCTTCCTGAGACTCTGGTCACGGTCCCAGCTGACTAACAGTGAGTCGTTCTTTCAGTTCCAAGAAATGGTAGTCCTCGTTTACTTCAATCCTCAAAGTCAATTCCTTCAAATAGAGTTTTGATTTTCCATTGTATTCTGAAATTCTACCTAAATGAAAGCTTACATTTTAGCGATTCGCTTTGGGGCTGTAAAATTGTGAATGGATTTGCGATTGCCTGAATCTCACTGACACCTGCCTCCTTACAACGTTCTGGTTATAAACGGAAGTGGCTGTGGTGGGGAGAGAGAAGCCAGTCCAGTTGTCCCCGAAGTCTCCATTTCTGTCCAAATCCTCTGACTTTCTGAAGCCTTTCAGGAGTCTTCCCCAGAGGCTCCTTTTGTAGTGGACTTTTATTGTTCTTAGAACTTTTACTTCGAAGAACTTTTCTTCTTCCCTTTTCAAATCTAGATGAACGACCTTGTCTGGTGTGGCTGTGAGTGTTCAGCTGGGGGTGATGTGGGCGCCATTGATCTGGGCTCCAAACTGTGGGAGACAGGGGATGTGAAGAAAAATCGGAGCTTAGGAGCCAGATGGAACAAACTGTGTGAAATGCAAGACTAGCCATGTAGATATGAGTGAGTTAGCCTGCATCCCTGATCGTTTCCTCATGGTGACAATAAATAATCATACAACATGCCTCTTAAAATTTTAAAAATTCACTGACGTTATCTTGTTTTGTTTTGTTTTGCTTTGTTTTGTTTGAGTTGGAGTCTCACTGTGTCTCTCAGACTGGAGTGCAGTGGCCACTCCCGGCCACCGCAGCCTCGCCTGCTGGGCTCCGGTGATCCTTCCACCTCAGCCTTCGAGTAGCTGGAACTACAGGTGTGCGCTACCACGCCCGGCTAATTTTTTGATTTATTGTAGAGATGAGGTCTCGCCAAGTTGCCCAGGCGGGTCTCAAACCCGCGGGCTCAGGCAATCCATTCACCTCAGCCTCCCAAAGGCGCGGGATTACGGGCTGAGCCACCGAGTCCGGCTCACTGACGTTATCTTTAGCACTGAGCGTGTAGGCACTTAGTCATTTTGTGTTTTTCTTGTATCTTAAGCATTCATTCAAAATATTAAATTAGTTAATAATTTTAATATTCTATTCATCTGGCCATCCTAAAACTCCTAAGTTATCAGTTCTAATATTTAGGTTAACTGAGCACTGAACCAGGTGTTGGCATAGACATGGGGAAACTGACCTCCTCAGACATATTTCATATAAAAATGATTTGTCTGAAGGAAATACAATCTTAAAATTATGTGCTCTTTAACATAATAGTTACACCTCTAAACAGTTATCTCAGAAAAAGAATTGGACAGATGTTCAAAGATGTATGTTGTCAGCCCTCAGTATCTGATGAGCATTGGTTCAAGGGCCCCCGCAGATACCAAAATTGGCAGATCCTCAAGTCCTGATATAGAATGATGTGGTATTTGCATGTGACCTTCACTTCCTTCCCATACCTCAAATCATCTCTAGATTAGTAGTACTACCTACTACTATGTAAATAGCTGTTACATTATATTTTTGTTATATAATTTTTTATAGTGTTATTTTATTGATATTTTATGAATATGTTTGAATGCAGTTGGTTGAATGCACAGATGCAGCACCCATGGACATGGGGGGCTGACTGGATAAATATTTTCATCAAAGCATTTATACTGCTAACCATTAGGATTACTAGGAAATCAGTTAAATCACTGCATATTTATACAGAAGATATGTGTAAGGTGATGTAGTTCTATTTATTTTTTAAAATACCTACCACATAATATGTGTCTATACATGCACACACAAACACACATTATATACAAATGTGTACACATGCACACAAACGCATACCACATATGTAATTCCGTTGTGTGTAAATATTTTCATAACTATAGAAGCATCTGGATGCCCATTGACTATCATCAGTGGAAAGCATTGTAAGGCAGGACACATGCACACAAACACATACCATATATATAATCCCATCATGTGTCACATTTCCATAACTATAGAGGTGTCTGGACACCCACTGACCATTATCAGTGGTAAGCATAAGGCAGGGCTATAGATGACTACCTCTGTCAACCCACTTAACTCTTCTCAGCCTTTGTAGGGATTTTGTTGTTGCTACTAGAACTTGTCCTCTTTGCAGCACTTACCCATACACCATCTACTTAAGTTCAGAATCACTTAATTTTCCTCTTCAGCTAGCTCCCTGTGGGTTTATTACATTATAGTATTTGCATAATTTTCACAAAGCAAATCAAGAAATTTCTCACAAATATAATTCTACTACCCATGCTCAGCTCCAGATATAAGACATGAGGAAAAAATGGAGAGATGTAGGCGTGGAGGAAACAGAGTCACTGGACATTTCTATAATGGGTGGGTTTGAACCTAGTATTAAATATTCTTCTATACAAACCAGATTGGCCAATGTTACAACGTTTCTGCGGAAAAGGGAAAATGCCTTTGTCCATTCTGCCTCTCTGGAGAAACACAGTTCCTGTACAGTTCACAGAGTAGCACAAAAATCCCGCTGCCTCTGCCTTCCTCGGAAATGACTTTCCACAACCCTCCAGTGAGCATCTTCATGACACTGTTTGTTGGTATTGATCCTGGCCACTCAGGACATCTGACTCACTCCCGATCCTGCACAGCCTTCAGTGGTGCTCTGCTGGTATCCTCCATACCAGCTTCTTTCTCCTGGTGAGGGCAGGGATCCCTGCAGATACAGTGAGAATATGGGGTGGGACTCATGTCTCAACTCATTACCTCTAAGTCAAAGTGAAGAATCCAGGTGGAAACATTAAGGGTTGGGAGTGGGCAGACCTTGAAGAAGTATGGGGAGAACTCAGACTGGCCCTAGAAAAACATCCTCAGGAAGGAAACACTGTCTCCCACCCTGCTCACTGTGCTGGGGTCCTTCAAGTCCTGCTCTGTCTTCCTGGCACCCGCACTCCCAGTGTTCCCTGCAGGCCACCCCCCTGGCAGAAGCTGTTTAATGTGTATCTCCTTGAAACTCTTGCAACCAACCTATGTTTAGGTGATTCCCACCCAGAAGTGTCCCGCATGAAAAGAGAGTGAAGAGAGATGGAGCATCTTCGTACCAGGCCATGAGCTGAGCATCACACACTCCATCACAGCCACACTGAAACTGTCACTCTCAGCCCATTCCACAAATAGCATATCCGGAGCTCAGGATAGCCAAGTAACTGACAAGATATCAAAGAACCAATGAGTACTGAAGCCAAATTCAAACCACTGTTGCTGTCCCTAAAGCCATGTCCCTCCCATCTTGCCACACAGCCTCCTGGATCACATTTCACCTTCTCGCTATAAAACAGGCTATCATTTGGAAGTTCCTTCAGGGCCCACCGTATTGGTAGGAATTTCAAGTTGGCATGTGTTTTGGTTGGACACACCCTCCAGTGAACAGGGCTATTGTTGCTCATTAATCATGTCCATAGGTATGTCACCCACTCTACCCATGTGGAGTGTCACACCTGGGAGGGTCCCAATATGATCCCCTTCATCTGGAGCCTCTCAGGGATGAGGTCTCACCTTGAGGCAGCCAGTTCCATTGTCAGACAATGTGTTCCTAAGATTGAGCCCCAGTTGCTACCTCTCAGGGTGAACTATCGCAATCATAGGGGAAGCCTGGTTAACTCTCACACACCCTGAATGTTATTTTCTTTTAGAGCATTGAGAATGAGAGTAGCTTTCTATGCTTAAAGGGAGTACCCAGTAGGCAAGAGACCTCTGAAATCCTCAATCTTTATCCCATGGGCTCTTAAATGATGAATGAATTTTAAGAGGTCCATGTTTGCTAAATTTTATACATGCATTTTTCTTTATATATTTGACACAAGTTTTCGTGAAATTCTCTGAAATAACTGTGATTCCTGAATTTAGAAATTACACTCTCCTACCTCACAGACCTTGCCCCAGGACTTCTGCTTTTATCCCATTATCCTGGGTTACAGTATAAGGGAGTGCACTTTCTCACACTGGTTTGGAGTACTGGGAGCGTGGGGACAGCGGCAAGCAAAGCAAATCAAGAAATTTCTCACAAATATAATTCTACTACTCATGCTCAACTCCAGATATAAGATATGAGGGAAAAATGGAGAGATGTAGGTGTGGCAGCCCTCTACCACACCAGGTCCAGAGGGCCTAGAACCCACAGTGTTCACCAAAAGGCCATCTCTGAGTGCAAGAAAATAATTGAGACATTAATCATTGATGCTCTAAGTTGAATGACACAGAGTAAATGTTTCTTTCTTCAAGGTGTTTTTGGAATCTCTGTGGGAATTTAGCACAAGTAGAAATTCATAGATTTCTGTTTACGGTGGCTACTATGACTTCTGGCAGTTCTTTCCACAGAAACAGTCATTTTCTTCCTTGACAAAGAATCTTCAGGCTGAAAGAAGCTTTAGAAATCCAGCTTCCTATACAGTGCAGGAACTAAATCTTGCAATGTCCCATTCCCCTTCACCATCTGGAGCCTCTCAGGGATGAGCCCTCACCTTGAAGCAGTCAGCTCTATTGTCAGAGTCCTGCGTGAGCAAACTTGCATTCTATCAAGTTGAAATAGAAACCCTTGTAACCTTTATTCATTTTTTAAATTTAACCCAATGTTTCTTGAACAACTGCTTTGTGACAAGTAGTATGCAGGGCCCCAGGGATACAGTGACAATTGTGATAGACAGGATCTCTGGTCCTCAGAGGTCACACATCTAGTTAGGACTACTTTTCAGTGAGTCAGAGGGAGTCGATATCCTCTTCACAGGCTGGACTAGGCATTTGAGGTGATGCCCAGTTCTCTCAAGTCTCCTTTGTAGGCTCTCTGTCTTGAATGCCTCTCTCTGAAGCATTTTGTAGACCTTCACCATCCCCATCAGCCTCTTTTGTGGGGGATTCCGTTTCCAGAATGAAACAACACTGAAGTCTGGTCATGCTGGGCAGAGAGCGCGTCACTGGGCAGAGTCAGGATTATACACTTAGAAAAACTTCCTCCAGGTGATGGTGATGCTCTGAGAACGTGGGAACCACAACAAGGTGTCTGGTCAGCAGGGAGGACAATGAGACCCCCTGGGGAACGCCAGTGCGGCTCCCGAAGGCTCAGCCCATCACACCTGAGCCTGCCCTCCTCACTTGCATGGCGGGCACAACCCTCTGTGCTGGCCCTGGCCACTGCCCCTGATCCAGGCAGCCCTGCTTGGTCTCATCCAGCTTGACTCAGCACCCACGCATATCCTCTTCTCTGTCCCACTCCCTCCAGATGCTGATACTGAAAGCACCTCCTCCTAACACACTTCCTGAACAAAAAAATATCCAAGTCTGTGTCCTGT
Organism: Carlito syrichta; assembly: GCF_000164805.1. Classification (NCBI taxonomy): domain Eukaryota; kingdom Metazoa; phylum Chordata; class Mammalia; order Primates; family Tarsiidae; genus Carlito; species Carlito syrichta. Next base: position 56,348 of record NW_007255679.1, read on the forward strand.
GGGACCTGGTCTAAGACAGGGACCTGCAGGGGTCAAGGCTGAAGTATGCTCAATCCAATCAAGTCCTAGAACTGAACTGGCTCTTCAGAGCTGTTCCAGCCTTGGGAAAGTGGCCCAAGCCTTCATCCTCTGCCTGCCCTCTCCCTCCCCACCATGGTCCAGTCACTGAATATGGCGGGCCCTGGAGAGTGGGCATGGTAGCTCTTCCGGGAACAGGCCCCTGCATGACTATGTGAAGCAGAGCTCCCATCTGCCTGCACGTGTTGCATGTGCTGTGTGTGTGTGTGTGTGTGTGTGTGTGTGTGTGTGTGTGTGTGTGTGTGTGTGTGAACCCAGAGATTCTGTAAATAATTTTTAGCCTGGACCACGTGCCTCATAGACTAACCTCTCTCAACACTATTGAAGGAATATCCAAGAATGATCATAAATTGCCTGATATCAGAAACCTTCTCTACCTTTTCCAAGGTCTGTACTTCCTGCCCTGCAGTTAACTGACTTGAGAAAACTGCCTCTGTTTACAGTGCTACCTCCCATTCCTACGTAGTTCTCAGATTGGGTTCCCTAGACCAGTAGTTCTGGCATCAACTGGGCAGGGCGTCTGTCAGAAATGCAGATGTTCAGGCCTATCCCAGACCAACTGAATTAGGAACTCCGGGCCCAGGGCTTAGCAGACTGGTTTATTGGTCCTCCCAGGTGATTCTGACTCATGCTAAATTCAGGAGGTACTGCTATAATTCACTTCCTTAATTTGCCCAGACAACATTCCTGATGTCCAGACTAAGCTATGGGATCACTGGGTGTCTTTTTTGCTTCTTGATCCATACTACTCTTTATCTTCCTCCATTCTACCCATTGCATATTTTGCAGTTTATGTAGACCTGTGCCTCTTCTCATAGGTGATGAGCAGGTCCAGCATAGTGATAGGCAGGTCACCATGGATAGCTTTTGCAGATCCAGTGTTTTGCACTAGTTTGGGCACCTCATAAGTTCTCAGCAAATTCATTCCATTGATAAATACTTAAGGTATATCATCTGCCATAGATATATCTAGGTGGCTCAAAAAGCCTCTATCTAACTAGAAAAGACAGACAACCTCAAAAATAAATGCAATGAAGTGATGCAGATTCTTTGGGCAAAATAATCTTAGCACAGGGTCTACTGTGTGTCTGGTGGTCTTCTAAGTGGTTTGCATGTGTTAGTTCCCTCAGTTCTCACAGTAGTCTCATGAGGCACAACTCTAGGGAAGAAACAGAATCCATCCTAAGGAAAAATTGCTCTTTTGTTTAGCCATGGTTATTAATGAGACTTTGGCTTATAAAAGGCAAGACAATAGGCCGGTCTGGGACGAGGGAGATAAAACAAGGGTAGTAAAAGGGAAGAGTGATGTAAACAGTTGGCCTCCTTAAAGATTAATGCTTTGATCATTGATTCTTTCATCTCCCATGTGTGGACTGGGCAGAGCCAGGGCAGAGTAAACTAATAAATATTAGTAAGTGTCTTTTTAAAAAGCAATACAACCTTGGCTCAAAGAATGACTCTCTAAGGGCAGAAATTTAGACACTAGGAGCTGTGAGGGAGACTTTTGAACCTTCAAATTAGAGTTTCTAAGACAATTATCTTGCTTCACCTTTAAGGTGAAATCTTCCCATTATTTCTCAAAACTCGGGAAAACGTTTTCTTCCTCTGGTACTTCAAGCAGAAAATTAAAGAAGGTTGTTTTCTAATCTGAAGGAGTTGCTGAAAAGCAGGATTCTGATATGATTAATCCATTGAAGAGTGCCGTGCCTTTCCCATTCCGAATTCACCTCTTCCTAGATTCATGACTGGGGTTTGAATTATGCACCAACATTTATATTCAGTGATTTTCCCCACATGGCCTGACCTCCTCTGAAAGGCTGTATTATCAGGAAAGGGAAAAATCTATAACACTGGGCAACCTAAGTGATTTTGTAATTAGCATGACATGGTTTCCTATAATGTGACATTAACTACAGGCATGGAAAAAAACTGGGAACAAAGCTGAGCTAAAGTAGCTCCCTTTTCAGCACCGTGTGAACCAAGTCATGCAATGTTCTCCATGCTGTCTGCATCTGAACACCTGTTGTTATCAGAAATAGGAGGCTAGACGTCTTGGAATTATATAAGATCCGAGAAACAGGCAGTGTGGCAGGTTACATAGGTTGAATTGATGGCCCCAGCTCTTCCTCTCCGCCTCCATATAGTCTTTGCTATATGACTTCGTGGCCACCGTGAAGAAAGTAGAACACATGTTCTTGCCCTCTGCCTTGGGATCTGTCTACACAACTTGCTTCGGTCAAGCACACGCAGCAGTAGTGACGGTGTCTTCTCTGAGCCCTAGGAAGCAAGTTGGTGCCATGAGTTCTACATGCTCTCCTGGCCTCTGAGAAGTGTGCCTGGCCTGCAGGTCCTGGGAGCCAGGTGAGATGTGATTTAGATCACAGCTGGTAGCTGTCTGAGAAGCTTCTTCTAGGTGAGCTGGGCCCCCACTAACTCACAGACGTGATGTCAAAAATAAATGCTGACTGTTTGATGCCCTGGACATTTCAGGCTATGATGTGGCATCTGTGACCATGCAAATGGTGTCCATTCTTTCTTCCAAGATGACTTCAAATGCAAACTTGACAGTTAATCAATTGTAATAACTGGGTTTCACCTTGAAATGTCTCCAGAATAGGAAAACTAGGGTCAACGAAACCAGAAACAAAGACTAAGAAAAATAAGCAACTCCTTGAATTGGCTTTCATTTCACAGATGATAACAGAAATCAGTCCTCTTGGTGGAACTGGAGAACTTTGCCTTGACATTTTTAATTACGAAGACTTTAAAAAATTAGCACAGAGCTGTCCCCCTTTGCTGCAGGGCAGCTCATGGCCTATAGCAGCTATGCCATCCAAATGTGTGATGTCTATCCAGGTCCATCAGGTTCCTATGGGAGGGACTGTGCATGTCAGACCCTTCGGTAAGAAACTGTTCTGTCGAGGCCTGGTTTCCTCAGTACTGATAACGTAAAAGCGATCTGGCAGCGTCAATTAGTATATGAGTCCAAAGCACAGATTTTTGATCATCTGCCATATTCTGGGCAGAAATCATAATAGTCAAATATTTTTCACTAACAAGAATGTAAAGAGGCTTGTTTGAAATGGCACAATCCTATTTTATCCCCTAAAAACAAACCTTGTGTGGCATTATAGGGGCATAACACTAGGGCAGTGCTTCTAAAACACTAATATGCATACAAATCAGCAGATTGTGTTAAATGTAGATTCTGTGCAGTTGGTAGGGGCCATAACATTAGAGTAGTGCTTCTAAACACTAATATACACATATCAGTAGATTGTGTTAAATGTAGATTCTGTGCAGTTGGTAGGAAGTGAGGTCTGAGATTGTGAATTTATGAACATTTCCCATGTGCAGCTGCTACCTGGTGCAGAGAGCTCTGGGGGCTGCTACTTGATCTATGAACAATCTCTGTTAAGATGAAGTTATCCCGAACCTCAGGACTGGTTTTCAGTACTGAGAAAGACGAACATGTTGTGAAGGGATTGGCGAGTCAACCTAGTTGGTTAGGTGTTGGTTAAATTGAATGATTGTTCATTTATTCAACCTGGTATATTTTCTTAGGCAATCTATTATGTATCGCTCAGCCTGTATTTCTTTGACAACAATATGGGAATGACCATTGTGGAAAAGGAATTAACCTCCAGAAAATCCTGCTACATGGTAACCAGTCAATCAGGTGAGTTCTCATCTTTCAATATAGTAACATTTCAATTAACTATAGTCTTACTTTCCCTAATTAATTGGCTTATTTTATACATTTGGAGGGGAGTTTATCTGTTTGCTGTTTTTTATTTATTTTGTGACATAATCACAAAAGACCTGAAGATAAGATTTTCTGAGATGTCTGAGATGTTAATATGCTGTTCACTCAAATTTTCTTTTAAGGCATATATTTTGCTAAAACTGTAATGGGTGCTTTGGAGTATCAAAGATAAGGTTTCAGCCGGGCACGGTGGCTCAAGTCTGTAGTCCCAACTCTTTGGGAGGCCGAGGTAAGCAGATTGCCGAGCCTGTGGTTCAAGCACAGCCTGGGCAACTTGGCAAGACCTCATCTCTACAATAAAAATTTTTAAAAATTAGTCAGTCATGATAGCACATGCCTGTAGTTCTGGCTACTTGGAAGGCTGAGGCGAAAGCATCACCTGAGCCCAGCAGATCGATGCTGAGGTGGCCATGAACATGTCACTGCACTCCAGCCTGAGACTCCAACTCAAAAAAAAAAAAAAGATAAGGTTTCACATTTGATGGAAACTAAATTCTAGAAAGGATCAGATCTCATTTTGTTTGGATGGTGTTACCTTCCTCCTGACTGTCCTGTACTGTTAAGAGGTATTTGGTTTTGTAGGGCCAAAGAATTTTTTTCATAGATATGGATTTTTAGAAGCTGTCTTGGACAGCTATGTATAAAATAAGCTAAGGGGTCATTGTGCCTTCCAAACTGGATTCTTCCACGTTTAAGCATGCTAAATAGAAGTTACTGGCAAATATCCTTTGAAACTAATAAGAAAAAACAAAGGCAAATGATATGACCAAACAGTTCATGGTATATATTATTTAGATGAAAGGAAATTATTGAACAAATGAATTCTTGGAAGTAACGTCTTAATTCTTGAAACTTGGGCAAATCATTTAATATCAATAAACCTCACACTCATTTGTAAAATAAAAATAAGAGTACCTAACATATATAATTTTGAAGAGAACATAAACATTGCTCAATACATGGTGACAGTTGCTTGTTATTCTTTAATCTTTTTTCCTTACCCCTTTCAAGTCAGATGTGAAGCCATTTGACTTAAGCATGTGAAACCAGGAAAAGTTAGAAAAGTTGCTTTTGAGGATTTATCTTGCTGTCTCCTACATAAAACACGAGGGTGAGTGTCAGGCATTCCTGTGCCTTGAAGCTGTATTACGTTTGGCATTGCTCTTTAATTTCCCGGCACGCTCTATGTGTGGTCCTCTGCTGACGTCCTCACCGAGATCTGAGATTCCGAGAAGCTGTACTGCCATGTGGGTGCTGCAAAGAATCTGCCCCCCTGACACTGGTAAGTCCCAGCCTCTCTTCTGTCCCAACCATGCAAGTCACCTGTGCCAGCAGCTGCCAAAATTGAGAAGGAACCCAGCAGGGACTTTAACTCATAACAAGGCCTGAAGCTATGGCTAATCACATCATTGAGAGGCTTCCGGGAAATGGATCCCAGACATCCAGTTCCCACTCAAGGGTGGGATTTCCATTCTCCTCTTGAATGCCAAGCCAGCCTTCTCTATGTTGGCAAGGTTTTTGACTCAATTATGGACATTCTTATTGTGTAACTACAGAATCACAACTGGATCAACAAAATCAGTCAACCTGTGCACAACTTTTCTCCTGGTGGTACGAGATTGAAGAGGGGATGGGAATTAGGAATGCAGATGTTTTGTAAGAACTGCTTTCCTGATGGACATACTCTAGCTCCAAGCGTCCTCAGTCACCTCCCTGTTGGGCATCTGCTGTGTTCTAGATGTACATTGATCTTATTTGACCCATGCAGTACATTTACCAAGTACATACAGAGTTCTCCTCCCAATGTACAGATGGAAAAACTAAGCGTTAGAGTGGCTAAATGCAATCTTGCTCAAGTCAGAGAACTGTGAAGTGACTTAGCTGACTTGAGGTCCAGTACTGGCTCCAAAACACAAAGTGGTTTTGATCATCTCATGCCAATATGTCAAGAAAGGGCTTCCTTTTCCTTTGGAAAGGGAACATCACTTTAGAATTGATGAAATGGGGAAAATCAAGAAATGCTGACCTCCAGGCTACTGTAACTTCTCCCTCCAAATCTTTCATAAAGACATTTGGTGAGGTAGTGCCCACACTGTCTGTACACTCCTGTGTAACATTTAGGGAACTTACAGAGGGGCTGGGCTGTGGACTATCAAGACGGTGGAGATCAGAGAAGGGGGGTGGATGGTGGAGATCTCAGAGAAGTCTCAGAAAATCGGGGCTAACGAGGAACAGAGGCCCCTGTGGGTCTACAGACTCAGCAGGTTCTTTAACTCATAAAAAAGTCAGAAGCTACGGAAAATGCATTTCCTTAGCAACATCACAAGAGACAAGCTTTGTGGAAAAAAATGCTTCCTTAAGATCTCTCTGAAGCAGGACCCGAATGGCAGGTGTAGAGGGAGGAGCTTGAAGAGGGGGGATGCTCCCCAGAGACAAGGAGGAAGGTGGCAAGTAAAGAAGACAAGGAGCCAAGGCGGGAGCTCTGGGACAGGGAGAGCATCAGGTGGAGGGGGCCAGGTGAGAGGCTGTGGGTTTTTGGAGGGAACGTCAGCCCAAGGACTTTGGTAGAGACATCAGAAGTAAGACATGAAGGAAGAGGTGGGTTCCTTGTCATGGGGGTGTTGCTGGGCAAGAGGACATCTGGCTAGGAGTCATATTCAGAGCATACATTAGCTCTTCTCCAGCATTACGAGAGAAAAGGCCTCAACTACGTGGGGAGGGGGTGAGAGCTTCAGTCCCTCCAGGATCATCAGTGTTTCAACCTCTCACCTGGCTCCCAGTGATGTTGCCTTGGTAACATGGCTCCATCCCCATCCTATGGCCCCTGTTGATGAGAACAGAAACACCCTGTGGCAAGACTTCTTTAGAATCTTTGATGGCTGGTAGATAAAGCGCTTCATGCATTTTTATATTGATGAATAATTAATAATTTAATGTTAGAGCAAGCTTGGAATCTAGATTGCACCTCACAGCTGTGTGTCCTTAGACCATTTATATAACCTCTCTGAGTCTCATTTTATCCATGTGTGAGATTAAGATAATAATACCCACTTTGCAGCACTAGTCAAAAGAACAAGAATCATCTTTGCTGCATGAATGTGTATGTGTGTGTGTGTGTGTGTGTGTGTTTGTGTGTGTGTGTATATATATATTACACTCCAGACCTTTGGCATGGTACCTGGAGTGTGGAAAGTACACAAATCACAGGTGTTAGGAGTGTGTTTACATTATAAATATATTTTTAAGATCTGTTGACTTTGATCTGAAGTCCAAGTCCGTAGACTGGGAGTCCCCAAGACTGGTTTTCTCTTCTCTTCCTACTTCTTGGCTCCTGTGTCCGAGTTTGCTACCATTCAGGACTGATGTGGGTGTGAAGCCGGGACCCTTCACACTCCCCTCTCTGCCTACTGCTCCTCGTGTATACACATCACACACTAGCATTCTTCCTACCTCCTGGTTTCTGTATCTGAGCTTGCTATCATTAGGTATTGATGTAAGTGTGAAGCAGGATCCTTTCACACTCCCCTCTCTGCCTACTGCCTCCTGTGTATATACACCACACACTAGCATTTGTGCATTTGGGGACAACTCCACTTTTGAGGTCTAGGAGCAGGGTCGTGCTGCAGACCATGTGCCAACCTCCCCATCCTGCTGCCTTCATCACCAGTGCTTTCTCTTCTCCCTCCTCGGACGGGTCACAGGAAAATCTCTTCCCTCACAAAGTGCCAAGCAGGAAAGCTCATGCTCATGCCCAGTGGGTCTAGCCTCCATCCAAAGTGCTTTCCACAGAAAACATGGTTGATTTCCTCTATGAATTCTGGTGAATGAGACATTCTCCATTCTGACATGTTATTGGGAATATCATAAGGAATCCCCTGCCTCAAGTTTCACTCAGCCTGTTGCAAGCTTACCAGGGCAGTTGCTCAGTTCTTTGCCTCTCTTGGGGTCTCCAAAGGCAGATATTGATGAATGTGTATGTGCAGAAGGGAACTTGGCGTCGTCTGCTGCTCAACTGGTCCAATTGTATGAGTTTATATTTCTACACATGATGCATAAATGACCTCACCTAGAAGGTGTTGGAGTCAGCAGAGCTCAGATACCTGATTATCAGCAGAGCAAAGACAAGAAGCTGGGTCTCCTGAGTGCTGGACCCATGTCCTTTCTAGCACACACCACGTTGTACCCAGTGTCCTAGCTCAACCGAGTAAACTGCCACAAACCTCTGATTAGAGACCAAGAGGGCCCTCCTTCCTGATCAAGGCTGACCTCAAAGTTCTAACTCATTTATTTCTATTTTAGTTCTTACAAAAAAAAAAGACATGTTTTTATTTCAAAATGATGCAGTGTTTGGAAACATCCCCAAGAAGTTTCTTTTCTTTTTTCAAAAATAATCCTCAGGATCTGGTTTTGTTTGTTTGCTTGCTTGTTTAGGGCGAGGTTGCTCTTCAAAAGGCCTGAGGCACTCGAGCTGCACAGCCATCTGCCACTACATGTCCTAGTGTTGTGGCCAGAGAAATCTGGTCACCCTGCCTTTGATATGGAAGAACCACACGGGTGAGTCATGGGCTGTGGAGAGAACATAGCTAATTATGGGATGTGCCAGGCCCAGAGACCATGTCAACTGCTACATAATTACAGTTGCAATCCAAAGGACAGAGTCACGGAAATCCAGTTAATATGAGCAAGTCAACACAAGAGGATGACATCCTAAGCCCAAACTACTAAAATATAGTTCCGTTCTTGACATTTTATTCTCCTGAACTTCCAAACTTAAGATCTGGTTTGTCATCAGGGCATCCATGATTTTGAAGGACTTTTTGGCATTAAGTAGAATGTCATTTTCACCATGCTGGGTTTTTACCGTTTGAATGAAGAAGAAAGATGGAGCCAGACCAGGAGACACTAGACCTGGGTTCTAGCTTCAGCTCCACAACTGGAAAGGCAAAAGACCTTGCATAAGTCACTTCATATAAAGGGGGCAGGTGGGAGGAAGTGAGTGGAGAGAGTGTCTGGAGTGTCTTCTCATGATAAATAGAAAGAGTCCCTTTCAAGAAAGTTAGTGGTCATCAAGTTCATGGCAGCCAAGTATTTGGAGTTCAAAGATGAATAAAATATAGTGTAATAGCCTATCTCACAAGGTTATCACAACTTTCTCTAAATGCCCCATGATTTAAAAAGGACATGAGGCAGTAGAAACCTTACCCTTTTGACATTTTTTTCTCTTTTTTATGTTTTTTAAATTCAACTCAAATTCTGATTAAGGAAAGTAACTTCTCATGATGGACTAAGAAGTCAGTAGTTATCACAGGAGTGACTCAGAACAGGTAGAAACATTTGATTATGTTTAAAATAATTTTTAAGCCAGGCTCAGCGGCTCAGCCTGTAATCCCATGGGAGGCTGAGGTGAGTGGATTGCCTGAGCTCGCGGGTTCAAGACCCGCCTGGGCAACTTGGCGAGACTTCATCTCTACAATAAATCAAAAATTAGCTGGGCGTGGTAGCGCGCGCCTGTAGTTCCAATACTTGGAAGGCTGAGGCGGAAGGATTGCCGGAGCCCAGCAGGCCGAGGCTGCGGTGGCCGGGAGCGGCCACTGCACTCCAGTCTGGGCAACAGAGTGAGACTCCAACTCAAAAAAATAAAAATAAAAATAAATTATATAAAATAATTTTTAAATTATACTGAATAGCTGTTGACCACAATCAGGAGCTCTGACAGGTGTCTTGCGTATATCAGCAGGTGACACTTACACTAACTCTTCCAGGTTGGCAGGTTCTTATTCTGTAAACTGGAGTAAAGCTCAGAGAGGGCTAACAGCATGTCAGGGTCATCACCTAAGAGTTAGGGGCAGGAGGAGGACACTTAGAAATCTCAAAGATCAAGCTTTTTCCATACTACTGGTTATGCAAGAGGACTGAAATTACACCATGAGAAATGTGTCTAACACAGTGAGTTTTTCAAACTATGGAGGGAAGCATAGACTATTCTTTTAGGAGTTTATTCCCCCGAGGCAAAAGTTTTTGGAAATATGAATGACAAAATCAATAACTATGGCAAATTATGGCCAATGAGTTCATGTCTTCAAGAAATAAACACTAATATTACTTTGGATTTTTCCAAAGGAAGTGAGGCAGCAAATCTAAAAGGAATATGTGTTTTGGTTCATCGGGAACTAAAATAGTCTCCTTCCTCTCTCTCTTATTGTACTTGGCTTTCTTTTGAGCCAAAATATGTGGGAGTATTAAAAGTCACATATGATTCTATATCTATACACAGCCCAAACTCATTTATTTACTCAATATGATGCTGGGTGTGTGTAAATCAACACCTCAAAAGAATGACTTCTAACACTGTTGCTTTTGAGTAGAGGTGGCCCCCAGCCTAGATATCTAGAAATCATTAAAAGGAATGCGAAGGGAAATAAAAGACTCTGATGACTTTGGAAAGGCCAGCACATTTTTTGTGTGTGGGGCCAAAGATAGAACTGGAAAGTGAAGCGTTTTTTAAAGGTACCTGTTTGTATTGGATTAAATTTATTTATTAAGCCCTCTTCTGATGTGTTGTTAGATAGATCCATGTTCATGTCTCCAGTGCCTAGCATGATGGATATTTTATAAAGCAAGTGAAGCAACGAATGGCCTGGAGTTTCTTCAACCATGGACTGGGATTACAGGAGACCTGTAACTCCTTAGCAAATGGAGATACTTCTTGTGTATTTCTTCTTAGAGTAAAATATCAGATTTCTTGAGTACGCTGCAAGGAAACAGTGGGCAGAAAAAGATAGTTGTCGACCTCTCTTGTATATTTCAAAGTAAGGCATTTCAATGACAATAAGTCAACTGACTCTGTAAAGGACAAAATAATCTCTCTCTTTTTTTTGAGTTGGGTTTTCATTCTGTCACCCAGGCTAGAGTGCAATGGCACAATCACTGTTCAACCTCCTGGAGCCAGGCAATCCTTCCACCTTAGCCTCTCAAGCAGCTGGGACTACAGGTGCATCCCACTATGCCCAGCTAATTAATATATTTTTTTTTAAGACACAAGGTCTTGCTATGTTGCCTAGGCTGGTCTTGAACTCCTTCACTCCTCCCATCTTGGCCTCCTAAAGTGCTAGGGTTACAGATGTGAGCTACTGTACCTGGCCAAAATAGCCTTCTTTTAAAATCTTTATACCAGCTTAGAATCTGATTCAGTGACCAAGACTATTTAATATTGGTTGAACTGAGCAAATTTATATCACTAGATATTGAAAAGCAAATCCAAAGCTACTCACTAAGATAATACTACCTTGGATCTATACATAGGTTTTAAATATGTATCTGGGGGTCTTTTTGATATTATTTTGTCATCTTATTGAGAAATAAATTATATGAGATTGATAAGGTGAGCATTATTACTCCATTTTACCAATGAAGAATTAAAGGACCTCAAATTTAAATAATTCTTCTAAGATCACACAAAAATTTAATAGCAGATTCAGGGGTAGAATTCAGACCTCTTTTTGGTCAAATCTATCTTTGTGATGGATATATGTCTGGAGATAACAGGTAGGTTAGAGACAAAGACTACACTGGCATGATAATAAAGCCAACAGAATTTTGTCAATTACCTTGTTTAAAGCTACCTGAAAATGTATTGTCATTTTAATTTGTAATATCAAAACCACAAAAGTAAATGGATAGAGTGTAGTCCTGGCTATTTTGTTTTAAAGAACCAACAGTAGAAAGCAATAAAGCTTTCTTCTTTCAACCAGTACAGATTGTTTTCTAAATCTCCAAGTTAAAAGCCAACTACACTTCTAATGAAACATCTCATAAACTTCTCTAGCCTGCATGAACCAAACTCTCTTAGAGATCACAGGCAATGTCACGTATGCCCTTGATGAGAGACTTTATCTTTTTCTCTCCATTTCATTTTCTCCTCATCAAATATTGTAATTCGCTATTTCTGTTATTCTGGGGAGACTTCCTGGAGCTCAGGGGTGTCCATGTGAGTGCAGAGAGAACAGAAGGATCAGCATCGTCCAGGTCCCTCAGGTTACCCTATGTCCTTTTTAAAGTGCCCTTTGCATTTTGAAATTTGTGCATTCAGCTCTTTGACACTTCAGTATTTGGATGAGGTGAAGAAAGCCTCTGTCTCTGAATTCAAGAAGTAATGACTGGACAGCTGGCTTTTCCCATAAACTGTTTCTGAAGTTAGCCAACCTTGAGCTTGCTGAGGCTGCTGCAGTCATCCTGGGTGAGAGCTCCACTTCAACAATGTGAGAAGCTGTGGGAGCCTGAAAAGATCCTGCTAGCAGCCTTCCTAAATTGGATTCTGTTGAGTCATGCATCAGCTTGAGAGCCCTGGAGACACTCAGTCTTCAGGCTATTCAATCCTATGGGAAACTGATTTAAATTTGTACAGTTTTTGGGAAGATTGGTAAGGACTAAGGCTGACCTTTTTTGTCTCTTATCCAAATTCCTAAGAGGCTTGAGGAGTCATCAGATGGGGTTTTATTACCCGATTACCCAATATACTAAAGTTTGTTTCCTGACCTGACTCTGGCACAACGTCACATACCAAATAAAGAAGAAAATCAAAGTATTGTATGGCCCTGCAAAGCTGTCTCTTGGGAACTCCATATTCAAGGACCTTGTGGGACACCTATCTATCCTCTCTAAAGTCTTCCACATAGGGCTTCAGTTACATATCAACAAACCCCCAGACACACCCGGGTCCTCTTATCTCAATAAAACATATCCTCAACTGATTTCCAAAATTCCTTAGGTAGGAACTACACATTACCTGTCAAGAGGTCTTTAAATCCACGTATGACCAGCAAGTTCCCATTTAGAAATGTCCCTCCTTTCTGAACAAACCAATGAAAATCTCACATGTATTGATTTTTGGTTTCTTGTAACTTCCTTGGAATGTATATAACCAAACCACCATTCAACCACAGGAGGACATGCATTCTCAGGACCTCCTGAGGATGGGTGTTCGCATGCTTAGGTCTTCAAATTTGGTTCAGAAAAAAATCATATTAAAATATTTTACAGAGTTTAACATCTTTCTGTTGACACGGGTGAAGTTTCATGACATTTTACAAAGTATTGAAAGATCATAACATGGAGTCAGTATACTCAGTGAGCAGCCATTTTAACTTTGCCTGGATCTGTCATGTTTCTCTAGCAGTTCACTTTACCCTCTAGGCAAGGACAGAATCAGGTTTCTCAGAGGTAGCAATTGATAACTGCTTTACAACCAACTCCCTCCCAGCTTGTTTTGTAAACAAGTTAACCTAATCAACTCTTCATGACCTTCATGACAAGAGACCCCATCAACATGACAACTCTCATGTGACTAACACATTCATCTACCTTCTGTCTATTACCAGATATCAGTACCTGTGCCTACTTGCCCTCCATGATTACGTGGATCAGACTACCACCCAATCGCCCAATGACCTTGCCCCATCAAAGAGAAAGTTTAAAAAGGAATTGACTTTCAGCAGTTAGCAGCCATTGCTTTGCTAAACCATGGTCTGACCATGTGGCTCCTTGAGCCACAGTTGCCATGTTTCCTAGCCTTGGTCCCCTCCCCAACCTCAGGGAGGTGAATCTCATCTCCTCTGTCTCTCTCTCTCTCTCTCTCTCTCTCTCTCTCTCTCTCTCTCTCTCTCTAATTTACCTTTTAAATAAACTATATTTTCCTGTCTAACTTCTGTGTAATTCTTTGCATCTTTCACACAGCACCGAATTGCACACCAGACACCCACACCCCCGGCGGGTCTGACCTAACATTCTGGAGGCCCTGCCAGGATTGTAACCTAACAGATATTAATAAATTATTTAAACAAAAAATTGATTATACTAAATGAGCTGTCCTACAGACTGATTCAGTTCTGTTCAATAATATATTTAAACCTCTCATGTCATTACACCTAAAATTCCTCCTTGTTTTAGCATGCTGCATAAATACACTATATGGATGTATTACCCAAGTGGTTTTGAACATTTAGATTGCCTGAAATTTGTAAGAATCACAATGCTACAATAAATAAAAACTACACTTTGAAGAATGGTACCTATTTTCTCCAATCTTTTGAAAATAAATTAAGACATTATTGGAAAAAAAGGAAAGAAATTAAAAAAGAGAATTAAAGTTTATTAGTTCACCTAGTAATTTGTTGTGTATGATGTCAAACAGTATGTTAGTAAGTTTCTTTTAAATTGAATTTTATGATAATTTTCCTGAGTGGGAATGAACCGAATTCAGTAGCACCCTTGGAGTTGTGCCTGCATTAACTCAAATGAAAGCTACACAACCCAACATCACTGGTCTTCAGTGAAAATGTGATAAATCCAATCGAATGAATCTAACTCCAAGTTCCAGAATTTTTCAGTACTCTGACCTCATGCAGGTGTCCCATCATGATTCACCTATCCAGGAGACCCACGAAATCTACAGTCAGATGGGTAGGCTTCTCCAACAGTGCCCAGAATTACCCAGAAGACATCTCAGTATTGAGAGCCCATTATGTAGATGAAAGGAGCAGGCTTTAAACTAGATTTTCACTGAGGTCAGGAAGAGGTATATTTTCTTCAGTGTTCACTTTAGAAGTGCATTGAGCAGCCCAGATATTTCAGACGTGCCAGTTCTCGGTCATTTCACTTAATAGCAGACATCCTTTGAGTAGATCTCCTTGGTTGCAGATGAATCTCTTTTCTCTAGTTGGTCTACATAGACTACATGATTTCAATCAAAGCTTCCATGAGATTTTTCTAACGAACGTTTACTCACTGATCCTGCAATCATTCGAGAGAGTACCTGCCGCAAAATAGTCAAGAAGTTCTGCATCAAAAGAATAATGTAACAAATCAAAACATTGTTATAGTTATAAAAGTGACACTTTAATCTTGAGGTAAAACAGTATACTATTAGAAATGTCGTTAGAAAAATTAGGTATCAATTTGGGGAAAATACACTATTATATTATTCTAAGCATAAATGAAAGGATCACATGTATTTTTAAAGCTTTAAAACGAATTAGAAGAGACCAGGTGCTAATTAAGTTTATAAATCAACTGTGAAACGTGAACATAGAGCACTAGTGGAAGCCACATGAAACATATAAAACATACTCCTACAGCCGGGAGGACTAGAGTCTGACTGCAACCCAAATGCAAGGCAGGTTCTTCCCCCAGATTCTCCAGGTAAGAGCTCCATGTGATAGTCATATTGACGCTGGCCTTGTGAGATGCTAAGCAAGTACACATCCAAGACTCCAAGACTTCTAACCCACAGCCGTGAGGTCATAAATATGTGTGGTTTTAAGCTACTAAGTTTGTGATTATTAACAAACATAAATACCCTTGTAGCTGTTTTAGTCCTAAAAAATAGAAAAAAGTATTTCTCAAAAAATGTTATCTAAATAACAAAATAGTATGTTTAGTAGCAGTATGTTTACTTTAAAAATAATCTGGGTATATGTCTGTTGATGCATAGAAAAAAAGTCTAAAATTATACACATCACACTTGGAAAAGGAGTGAGTTTAGGTGTGGAAGAACATGAGGCCCAATTAGACCAGCATCAATCAGGTAAATTGTGTAAACTATTTTGAGGAAGAAAATCTCAGAATGAGATTACAAGAATTGTAAAAGCTGAATAACCAGCTGAAAAACATTTGCTGTTTTTTCTGCAGCCAACAAAGAAAGTAGTTAACAGGTTCCTGGTTCCAAAAAAGGCACTCAGCTAGTCAACTCTTGCTGTTTAAAAGACAAAACTGGCCTATGACAATCAAGGTCAAACATCAACCCAGTCAGAACTGCTGTATTTGGATGGCAAGAACCCAAATACATGATGCCCTAACCAAAGAGAAGGTCAAACTTAACTGGGAAGAACCTCAGGCCACCGATCTTTTGCAGACAACACACATCCTCACTGCTGTTCTGTCTCCTACATGCTTTACAGGGTATTTTCACTTTAACAAGTCTGCCTCTGTTAATTTGTAAATGCCTCAGTGAATATTTTCACCTCCATGACTGACAACACCCAGCTTGCCCTTAGAGAGTGAGGAATAAGTGTAGCTTTCCTGCTTTGCCTCATATAATTCTGTATTGTTCATTTGTTACAATCAGTAGGAATCAATTTTGAAATAAAGTACTCTGGATCTTTACTTGGTAGGATGCTATCCACCAGGTGCCTACAGGCACTATGCGTGGCTGTGCACGACCTGCAATTGGATGTTTTGCTTTTTTTTTTTTTTTTGAGTTGGAGTCTCACTCTGTCGTCCAGGCTGCAGTACAGTAGCACGCTCATGGCCCTTGTGATTCTTCCACTGCCTATAGGATCCTTCTGCCTCAGTCTTCCAAGTAGATGAAACTACAGGTGTGAGCCACTATGACCTGCTAGTTTTTGGCCCTTCTAGTTTTTGTAATTTATTGTGGAGATGAGGTCTCACCAAGTTGCCCAGGCAATCCTGTCGCCTTGGCCTCCCAAAGTGCTGTGATTACAGGCTGAGCTACTCCGCCCTGCCTACATTAATCTTATATCCAGGAAAACTATTACTAATCTTTATAACCTCCTAGATTTGCTCCTGCAATTAACCAAGAAAGTAACTTTCTTCTTGTGCAGTTCCTTAGGTTTTGCAGTTCCCTGTGTAACACACACCAACCACATACATACATTAGATATTGAAAGGATGGCTAGAGGATTCAGAAGAGAGCAGAAGTACCCAGAGAAACCTGACTTGAGCAGTCTCTCTTCAACCCACTTTGCTGAAACGTTTGAGGAGATACAGTGTGGTTGAAGACCACATTTTTCTAGACACACCTTCATTTGAAGAAACACCCAAAACCCACGTGCAGAGGATCAGACTCAGTGTTCTCTCTTGTGCCTTAATGTGTGCTTATTTTTCATCTACAATCAAGGTGATACTCCAGAAAACTTAATAAGAGGTTTTTTATCAGTGACTTTATACTGATGTCAAATGCCAAAATGAATTCTGTCTTCAACAGAAAACACACTTTTACGGGGTAGTATGCACAGTTGCATGTTTACTAAAGCATGAGAGTGAAGCTGTTGTCAAGGAAGCCATGGATAGTTCATATTCTCACCAAGAGACAACTGTGAGATTCCTCTCTACAGTTTGCTAGAGGTTCATGAAGTCCTATCTTCTGTGACCGTAGTTATGTACTTAATTATACTTTGCAACATACGGGCTTGGAAGGCTAGCTTCATTTTACCATAGTTTCATATAGACAAACACAAATATTTGTTTAAATTTATCCATTAAATAAAAAATGATAACTGATTTCTTATTCAGCTGGCACCAATGTTGGATTTGAACATTCAGATGATGAGATGAGGCCTTTCCCACTTAGCAAAAGAGAGTCTCAGACTCAAGGAACATCACCCTGTCCCCTCTTCCAAGTGGATCATCAGCAGGATACGAAACTCAGTTTCTCAAATCACTTAGAAGACACCCTCCTTCTAATCATACACCTGCTCCTGACCACTAAACACCACTGAAGTCTGCCTTGTTTGGCTCCTCTTCTCCTAAAAAACCACAGGACCATGTCTAGCCCAGGACGGTATCCATGTCTGCTGCTCTCTACATTAGCATTTTACACCCCTTCACCCCCGGTTCCCTGCAGGGTGTGTCCTCAGAGCTACCTGCAAAGAGGACTCCCCTCCTTGTGTCATGAAGGACCGGGTGCCCAGGAGCATCACGATGAAAGCTTAGAATGTTGACCTCAGCTGGACATGGACACCAACCCCAACTCTGCCCCTGTGTGACCCTTAGCACATGCCTGAATGGCCCTCTGCATCAGCTTCATTACCTGCAAAACAAGAATGAGAAAGTACTTCCTATAGACTTACTGCAATTACAAAATGATCCAGGATGGTGTCTGGCATGTAGAAAGCACCAAAACCAGTTATCTCTAAGTGATACTCTTCACACTGTCTATCTGCACATCTATGGCCATACTGATCAGCAGAACAGGTCACATGAGTTACTGTGAGGCCAGTGTGCCACAGGCAGGATTCCTCAAGCTTGGGCAAGTGTGCCAGGACAGGCAACTGTGTCAACAGGAAGGGAACAGGGAGCTCTGCCCCAAGCCCAGCTGTGCCTGACCTTCCCATCCTCCATTTTACTTTCTCAGGACTGAGGTTAAAAGGACATAGCTTCCATGGCTCGTGCCACTGTGCATCTACCTGCCTTCCAATACCAGGTCTACCATCTTTTCAATTTGCACACAGGTTCCTTGCTAGAGCATGAACTTAAAGGACAGATCGCGCTTTCTTCCTCTTTGTATTTATCAGGTAACTGGCTTTGCACTGTGTCTTGAAAAGAGTCAATGCTGAGTAGAGAATGAAAGACTGAAGGTAGTAATGTCACAAGCAAGTCCATTGGACCAGCCTAAAGTAAAGCAAATTTGCCTCATGGTTTCTCAGCTCATTTTGGGACCCTTTGTTCCCCCAAAGACACTGTCCTTCCCGTCAGTCACCAGTGCCCTCCGCACACCTCCACCCTGTGCCTCCGACACCATCCCCCAGTGTCACTGCGGCAGAGCCCTGCTCTTTTTTCTGCCAAGAGCCAGTCAGGTGTGAGTGCATTAATTCACTAGGTAAGCAGCCCCTAAGACAAGGTCCTAACAAATCAATGTCCCAGAAGGCTAAAAACCTTCATTCCAGGAAAGCTCTTTTCCTCAAAGACCTTATATGGGCCACTGAACAGGGTGATGTCAGGATCTTTATCAGGCAGGGGAGAGAGAGAGACGTCCATGGTTGGCTCTCTCTCCTGGAGGCCTTGTGGTCTCTTGACGTAACTGCAGAGAAATGCTGCTATACAGGTAAGGTTCGAAGAAGCTTGCCAGTGGCAGCTGCCATCCCAGTGTATCTCTTTTTTTTTTTTTGGTTCTTCCAGAGCCACTCTTGAAAGAATCAATGTTCACACAGAAGGTGAGGTAGGAACAGCTGCGGAACCGTTTGCAGACACATGGAGGGTCAACTAGTTCCTCCTCAGAGGCCAGCAGCAGTGTCTTCAAAGTCCAACCAAATGTCTGATTTCCTCTGGATGACCACTCATGACCCCTGTGGATCTAGACAGCCAGTCAGTAAACACGACTAGAAGCCAGCACTTTCCCTCTCAGTTAAAACCTCTTGCTAAAGAAATGCCAGCAGCTCTAAGGGACAGTGAGGGAAAAACCCAGCAATGACCAGCCAAGATATTTTCAAGTATAACTGAAGACATAATTGACAAAACACCCAGAAATCCTAGTAAATCCACTGCTTCCAGACAGCACTTCTGTGAGCCCCAAATCGCCCAAGACTATCTGGATTGGGGCATGTGTTACATTGCATCGATTTACTTTATTCAGCTAGAGTGTGAAGTCCCTAATGACAAAATCCCACACAACATGCTAGTGGCAATGGATTTGATGATCAGTGTCTGCCACTTAGACCTCTATAACCTTGAGCTAGTTATTTCACCTTTTGGGACTTCACCTTTATCTTTGCAAAAAGGAGACCGTGATGCCATCAACCCAGATTATTGCTGGTAGCACTTGTATTAATTCATCCATGAAACCCTATGAGGGCAGGGCCACACACATAATAACACTCAATAATTGGCAACGGTTACTGCTGGGGGTGGCTGGCCTCCAAGTCTAGTGCCTAAAGCATCAAACTGTTCTCCAGATAGACACAATTTAACAAGTAAATCTCAAGTGTTGCCCTCAGAACTACCACTTTGATGTATGCATTAAATGGTTGCAACAACTGTATTCTCATATCACCATGCCTCTGCTTACCTATTCAAAGCCATTCAATTTCTGTCTGTCTACCTATCTATCTATCTATCTATCTATCTATCTATCTATCTATCTATCTATCTATCTATCTATCTAATCTATCTATATATCTTTAAATCAGGGTAATTCTGTGTCACACATGCTGGAGTGCAGTGGCACAATCATGGTTCACTGCAACCTTGACCTCCTGTGCTCATATAATCCTCCCACCTCAGCTTCTCAAGTAACTGAGACTACAGGCAAGTGACATCATGCCCTGCTACTTATAAAAGTTTTTGTAGAGTTGAGTGCTCATTATGTTGTCTAGGCTGGTATCAAACTTCTAGTCTCAAGCAATCCTCCCATCTCAGCCTCCTAAGTAGTTGAGACTGTAGGCACACACCACCACACCTGGCTTTTTTTTTTTTTTTTTGTAATACAAAATTTGGTAATACAAAAATTTATGAAGTCTTGCTATGTTGCCCAGGCTGGTCTCAAATTCCTGGGCTCAAGAAATCTTCCTGCCTCAGCTTCCCAAAGAGCTGGGATTACAGGCATTAGGTACCACGTGTGACCATAAACCACTATATTTTTATTCATTCAGTAACATTTTTCAAATTTTTTGTGGTAGCTTTGTAGGGAAAATAGGAACTTGATAGTGTGTCAATGGTGTTATTTCTTTATTCAACAAACACTTTTGAAGCAGGTACAGTTTTCTAGGCATTGTGAAAACAAAATTACAAAATGATACAATTTCTATAAAATTTTTATTGGTAATAACAGCTTATGTTTATTACCCACCACAGAAGAGGCATTGTGGAAGGTTCTTTATATACAGTATCTTATTTCACCCTGACAAAAGCCAGCAAGGTAATTATGATGCCATTTGAGAAAGATGAAAACTCAGGAAGACTCAGCCAGTTGCCTGCTGTTTTCAAATAGAATTCTTGTGAGCTGAACCCCCTTTGTATCTCCAAAGACCTTGTTCACTCCATCTCTTACTGCCCATCTTTCGACATCTCGATATAGTGTCAGGGAGATGGAAGAATGAGTAAATTATCATGGAACTCAGAGACAACAATGAATGTGCATGAGGGAGGATTGGGGAGGTTTTGTTCAGTGCATTTAAGATGAGCCGTAGACAGTAAGTGGAATTATAGAGGGGAGGGAGGGGTGGAAAAACGGGACGTAAGGAAGCACATATCAGACCAGACTCAGCAGCGCCAACTCCCAGGGCACTTGGCTGTGTGCTGAGACCTGGAACACAGCCTGCGAGCAGGGTCCATTCTGTCCCTGTAGAAGTGGGTTTCCAGGGCTGTGACACAGTTTTCTGTATCTTTACAAGCCTTGTTACATACCTAAAGCAAATATAGACTCGAACCCACCTTCATTTGAAAAAACATCACAGTATCTATTTGAGCAGGTCTGACTTGATGTTTGCCCACAGCACACACAGACGAACACAGTCACACAACTAAACAACTGACGTCTGAACAGTCATATCCTGACCACTCAATTTCTCCTGTAAAATAAATTACCCAGAGATCATTCTTCATCCTCACAATGACCAATCCACAAATATTTTGGTAAAGTCAGACTGTGCAAGATGAGAGTGAGAGAGAGAAAGGAGAGAGAGAGAGAGAAAGGAGAGAGAGAAAGAGAGAAGGAAGGGGAGAGAAAGCAGGGAAAAGAGAAAGGAGACATAGAGACAGAAAGAGGGAGAGACAGAGAGAGAGAAGAGAGAGAAAGAGGAGACAGAGAGAGAGAGTGATAAGGAGAGAGAGAGAGGAGCAAGGAGATTACAGAAAGAGAGGGAGAGAGACACAGACAGAGAAAAGGAGAGAGACATATAAAGAGGGATAGAGACAGAGGGAGAGGGAGAGAGAGACACAGAGAGAGGAGAGAAAGGAGAAAGAGAGAAAAGAGAGAGGGAGGGAGAGAGAAAAAGGAGAGGTAGATAGATAGATAGACAGACAGACAGACAGGGTCAGGCACGGTGGCTCACTCCTATAATCCCAGCACTTTGGGAGGCCAAGGTGAGAGGATTGCCTGTATCCTCAGGTTCGAGATTAGTCTGGGCAACTTGGTGAGACCTCATCTCTACAATAAATCAAAAAATTAGCTGGGCATGGTGGTGCGTGCCTGTAGTTCCAACTACTTGAAAGGCTGAGTCAGAAGAATCACCTGAGCCCAGCAGGTCAAGGCTGCAGTGGCTGGGAGCATGCCACTGCCTCCAGCCTGAGTGAC
>NW_007255679.1:79257-150837 GCF_000164805.1 Carlito syrichta
ACAGACCAATGGGGCTTTTGCACCCTAGTTGCTTATGCTGAATATTTCTTCCCAAGAGGGCAGAGGAGCTATGCTGAAACACAATAAGAGCATATGGGTGAGTCTGGGGGTTTCCCCTGGGCATTCCCTATCTGTTAGACTGGTATCAAGGAACCCAAGTGTCAGTTGTGCTTGGGGTCTCAGCATGTCACTATAAGAAATGGCAAAGGCTCTGAATCAGGTGACCCTAATGCCCTAAGTGCTCATCACACTGACTAGCACTATAATCCAAGGGAAAGTCAAACCAAGGAAAGTCTCAATCCCTTACCTATCAAGCTGAAGGGTGGAAATGGCATGTCCCTTTAGGCTATATGAGCTAGTCCACTCCATCTCCTTCAGTTGTCCTAGACGAACATGAGGTAGACCATGGACTCAGAGCTGAATGTCCTGAGAAAAAGAAAGGGCACACGCATATTGTGTAAGCATCTAAAGGGCTTATGACTGGATTTGGGTTTGCTCTCTAGTTTTTGGGAGGCCTGAAATCTTTTGACCAATGCAGTCTCTAGGTCACTGAGTCTCAGGTGGACTTAGTTGGTTGAGGACACTACAGGTCATTTATTTTCATAGAAGGGGAAGCCACAACAGCCTTGAGTGGTCCGTCCAGGTCTTGGACCACCTTCTGGTTGTTTTCCATGGCATCACGCTACTGAGATTTTCTCCTTGAGATGTAAGTGGAAGGAAAACATAAAAGAAAAGATGATGACTGGGAAAACATTAAACTATTATACCTAGTCGTTTAAAAGACGATTTTAGAAGATGTTGCATGTGAAAATGTTTTCAAGTGGCAAAAATTGTCAGAAACCAGAAAATTCATCTCTCTCTTAGAGATTCAAAAGTAGCGTTATAAATATCTTGGAAGGTTCTCTTGTAGAGATCCCTGGATACATTTTCTAACTTATCCAGTCACATGAGCCACCAGTTATCATTGCTTCTGTTTGTAAATATGTAGAAATGACCATGTGGAAGATGACTTTATCTGCGCTGTGGACTCAGCACAGGCCCACATGTAACACCTTCTCCTGGGCATCTGCATCAGCGCAGGCTCTACAGCTTGATCTCAGTGGTCTCCTCACTCCAGCCATCAACAGCACACTTCTGCACCCCCAAAGTCACCTGGCATAATACCTGCATGCCGGCCACACACAGCTACTTGTGATTATTTTACAACTGGTTTATATGAGACTTTTTGTCTTTTTAGTGTGTGTGTGTGTGAAGACGAAAGCATGAAATGAACGCTCAGGTTGGTGTCCTGTACATTGGCACCATTACCTTCTGCTGGCTGGTGGTGAGTGGGATATGCCCAGTGGTCTGTGCCCATCCTTTTATATGCTGGTAAGAGCCAGCAGATACACTCTTCCCTCAGATATCAGTCCAGAGCAACAGGAAGCCACAGGAATCCGGCCCCAAAGCCAGTGCACACAACTCAAGGTCAGCAGTTAAAGGCCATGGTCATCTGCCCAGTGACCCATCTCTACCCTTGGGACTGTCTCCATTCCAGATGAGCCTTTGTGGGGAGGATGGACAGTGGGGAGGAATGAGTCCAGACCAGAGTGGCTGAAGTGTCCATGTGGCCTGGAGTGGCTCCATGAGGTCCAGGCCGTCCCCTGGCTGGTGTCCCAAGTGATAAGGTCATGACAACAAGTAGTGATTCAAACAGGCACAGAGAAGGTGTGTTGGCCATGTGACCTTTCAAATGAGGCATTTCTTCCTTCCTTTTCCTTTTGCAGCTCTGCCCCGGTAGTCATCTTTCTGGTGCTTCCCTCCCACTTGACCCCAGAGGAAACCAGTGGGAACAAAACCATTATTGAACAGAGGAAACAAGAACCATTTCTTTGAGACAAAATTGAGGTGCTGTAGGCACCCAGCATGTTCTGTTCTTACTCTTAATGAGTGTGCCTGAATAGGAGGATTTAGACTGTGGTCTCAAGCACTGTGTTCAACATCCTCCCAACACCTCCATTTTACCATTTGTAAAATGAAAATTGAATAGAGTAGCAGAGGGTGTACAGCCTGTGGGCGGGTTGTGGCACACAGTGAGTGTGTGTTGAATAAGCTTCTGAATGGGACTGTGTGGAGACCTTACCATTTTGTTGTCATTCATTGGGATCTCTTTGAAGCTGATGACTTCCAGAGGACCTCAGAGTGTCTGTTCTCCCAGTCCACCCCTCCCTTTTCCACCCCTTTCTCACTCCCCCTCCTATTTCTTCTCTCGCTCTCTGATCTTACATGGCAGGTCAACTGCGGTCTTTCAAAAACCTGCTCCTCTCCTATTCAGGATATTGAGAGGAGGAAACAGGGTAGGTTTTCCCACTGGGGAAGGGAAGGGGACATGTTTTCCTAGACAGGTTGGTGTGACGTGGCCACTGGAGTGAAGATGCGTATCACATTGTGGTAACAGTGGCTGCCACACATCTCATGATCTGTGGGACAGTGGAGCAAAGATTTTTCAAAAGAAATCTGCTATGATCCAGTCCCTCTACTCCTCTCTTACCAGTGTGCCGTCCACTAGAGTTACTCAGTTCCTGGCTTCACTGTCTTTATTGTGATGAGGCTGACACCACCCTATGACGCCAGCTTTTCCATCAGGCTAATGGCCAAGGCATACACACTCCTTTTTCATAACCAGAAATTATTTACTTAACAAATATCTTCCAGAAATCAAATATCACTCAGCTTACTCGTTTGAAAAAATAAGCGAATACAAATATTTAGCAGAAGTATTTAATGGCTTTGTAACAACATAGATACATGAAAATATCTCTCTAATAAACACCAGTAATTTTTAGGTCATCTGTTGAAATCAAGTAAACAATTTACACAGAAAAATATACAGATGACAAGCCTGCAGCTTGATGAATTCTCACCAAAGGAGGACACCCATATCGCTGTCACTCTGGCAGAGAAATGGAATATTTCAAATGCCCAAAGCAGCTCCTTCACCCATGCTTCGAGTCTCAGTCCTTCCCAGGTAATGCTAAACAGAGTTCCAATGCCAAAGGTGAGCTAGTCTGTTTTTTAGCTTTATTTAAATGGAATTAATGGGTTTCTAATCTCTTGTGTCTGGCTTCTGCTCAACCTGTGATTGTGAGACCATCTGGCTCTAGCAGCACAATTTCCTTTGTTCTCCTTGGTGAGGTGAGACCCCATCAGCCAACGTCAGTCAGTTTCTTCAGCAAGTCTAGCACACTTCTAACACTTGTATGCAGGAGCTGTGCATATGCTAGAAGCAAGACAATGCTTTACTTAACTTTTAAATGACATCATTTCTTCTTTCTCATGCAGGCTTCCACGTGGCACAAGTCTAAACCCCGCCATTAACATGAGCTTTCAAGTGATGTATTCTTATCTCCATTGCACAGGTTCAGCCCCAGTGGTCATCAATCTGCCCTTCCCTGGCATCTCCTCCTTTACCCCAGTGGTCATCCATCTGCCCTACCCATATCTTTTCTCCTTGACCCGAGTGATCATCCATCCATACCTCCTTGGCCTCTCCTTCTTGACCCAGTGGTCATCCATCTGCCCTCTCCTACTTCTCCACCTTGACTCCAATGGTCATCCATTCATATCTCCCCCAACCTCTCCTCCTTTACCCCAGCGGTTATCCATCCACCATCCTCTGACCTCTGCTCCTTTTCCCCAGCTGTCCTTCATCTGTACCTTCCCCATCTTTCCTCCTTGATCCCAGTGGTCATCTATCCGTGTTTCTCCCAACCTTTCCGCCTTGAGCCCTTTTTCTCAAAAGTGTGATCAGAGAGTTTGAGGTGTAATATTTTGTTCTTCCCTACAGTAATGGGTAGAGGATGTTGGACTGTTATTCAACCAATGCTTAGGCGGGTCTTTGCCTGAAGATTTGTTATGTTACTTGAAGTGCCATGGATAGTCATACAATTGCATAAATGAACAAACATTGGATCCTGCATTTAAATATATGCATATTTAGGATTTTCTGGGGGCAGTGTTCTTTTCTACTGCCCGAACTAGGTGGAGATAAATAAAATCAGACTATAGCAAATTAAAGTGGGGGCAAATGTCACATCAGAACCAGTGGATACTGAGAGATGACGCATGTGGTTAATTCGGCTATGGAAAGTGCCCAGAAAGATGCCATCGGACATGCTAAAAATGGAAGGAAGGAAGGAAGCAGCAACATAGTAGCTCCGCCAACGCCATTCCCACCCATCCCGGAAGGGTTTAAATGGAAATTCTGGAATTTAGCGCCACTGATATTTAAACCCAATTTCCAGCAAGGTCAAGACCAATAGCGAGTTATTTGTTTTATTAACTTAGGTTGCAAGTACCTTGGGCGGGTCCAGTGTCTTCTTCTATATCTCACTCAGCGCCAAGAACACTGTTAGCCATCAACAAAACCATAATAGACCTAGAGCCCTCTGTTAGGGCCAATGAAAACACACACTGAGCTAATGGAGACATTTACAGGCAAAGGATCCCAGTTTCCTTTTTGAAAATGCCACCATGGCAGCCCAGCTAATTAGGTCTCAGTAAATGACACTGACCCACCGGAATGGTCCACCTGCCTTTGTGTGTACACCAGACCTGTATTTTATTTGCTTGGTTTTGAGTTTTGTTTTTGTTCTTTGTTAAAAGGGCTATTTTTGAAATTTCAAAAGGTTTTCTCTGAGATCTAGCCTGTGAGCTCACAGTCATTACAGGAAAACAGGAATACAATACTCAACACTGCAAAGAATAAACATATTCATTTGGAGCTGTTTAGTCATTCCTTTCCCACCCCTGTTCCCTTCCTTTTGGCAAAACCTAGAAAAATAATTTCATCCAAGGCCACCCTGAAATGCAGTGACAATTCCAGGGATAAAATGTAGACATTTCTTGCAGCCTTGTCTCTGACCCAGTCTAGAAGTGGTTGTAGTTTTTCCAGAATCCCCAGTATAATCTTCCTTGCAATGGTGTAACTCAACCCTTGTTCGTGTTTCAAAAATAATCCAATTGATGGCGACAAGCATCACAAATACGGGACACTGAAGCGACACTGACTCAAAGACCAGAAGTCTCTCTATGAACAAGGACTGTGACTTCCAGCAAGGTCTGTGAGTCCATAGGACAACCACAGAAGGTAGACATTAATCATGGTAGAGTTCAAC
Source organism: Carlito syrichta (assembly GCF_000164805.1). NCBI lineage: Eukaryota > Metazoa > Chordata > Mammalia > Primates > Tarsiidae > Carlito > Carlito syrichta. The sequence continues at coordinate 84,414 of NW_007255679.1, forward strand.
GAGAATTTACAAAGCTTCTGGAGTAAGTCCTCAGAACACAAATGATCTGTGCCCCGCATAATCTCTCTCTCCAAAATTCTAGTAGAAAACGACGAAACTGCAAGTCATAGTCTTTATCTACCAATAAACAAATAAATAAAAATGCTTGGAGAAGCCAAAACATCAACAAAGATGCCAAAACATACCAGAAAATTGTAGAGCAGGAATGGATCCCAAAAGATAGTGTATCTGATCATTAATTCCAGGCTTGTTGGTTATTAGCTTTGCAGTTTTATAAACCTCTACAGCTTTATTTCCTCATCTGTAGAACTGGAACTGCTAATTATAGATAGTCAGAGCTCTTTCAACTGCAAGCATCAAAAAATTAACTCAGACCAGGCGACTCAAGCCTGTAATCGAGAAATTTGGGAGGCGGAGGCAGGAGGATTGCTTGAACCCAGGAGTTCCAGACTAGCCTGGGAAACATAGCAAGACCTTGTCTCTACAAAAATAAAAAATTAGATCGTTGTGATGGCACCTGTAGTCCCAGCTACTCAGGAAGCTGAGATGGAAGGATCTCCTGAGCCCGGAAAGTTGAGACTGTAGTGAGCCGTGATTGTGTCACTGCACTCCAGCCAGGGTGACAGAGTCAGACTGACTCAAAAAAATAATCATCCATATTTGCCTAAGCAAAACAAACAAACAAATAAATAAAATAAAAGACATATATTGTCTATGTACCTGAAAAACCTAGGCGCCTCTGGCCACAGGCAGGCCTGGATTCAGGAAGCTAGCAGTGTCGATGATAAATTCCCCCATAGACCTGCCATCTGAAATGGCTTAATTTTAAAGTGTGTTTTTCTAGCCCAGTGGCACCTGGAAAGCAAAGATAATATCCTCACAGCCTCATGTTCAGTGGAATAAAGACCTCTCTGCCAAAACTTCCTTTTGGGAAATGGAACTAATTTACTCCAATGGTCACGTCTATGCTAGAGGCAGCACCGAAAAGAAGGACATGCTGTGACCTGGTTATAGTCAATGACTTCGAGAAAGATGAAAGCAGTAGTGTCCCTACAATAACAAGTGTCCCAGCGCTGTTACAAAAGCAAACAAGCAAAACATATCCCAGTGCCTATAGTCTTCATTAAGATAAATAATAAATAAGTAACTCTTGTTGCTGGACAAATCTCTGACACCCAGGAAATGTCTGTTTTGAGGTTCATGCCAGGCACCCTGGGACCTCCAAGATTTATACCATGATCTGCCAAAATGTAAGGGAGCAGCTAGGAAGGCTGCAATGAGATTTCAGCTGACTTGAAAAGGAGTGGGAGATTTATCTAAGCAAAGAGGAACAGAAAGGCCATCCTAAAGGGAAGTAATTGTTTTATTAAACAAGTGAAGGACCATCTGTTTTTCCCATAAGAAAGCATGTTGGCCAGGTACATGGCTCATACTTATAGTCTCAGCACTTTGGGAGACAGAGACAGGAGGATTGCTTAAGTCCAGGTGTTTGAGGCCAGCCTGGACAACATAGTGAGACACTGTCTTGTCAAAAAATAAAAAATTAGCAGGCATGGCAGGGCACCTGTAGTCCTACCTACTCGGGAGGCTGAGGTGGAAGAATCACCTGAACCAAGGAGGTCAAGGCTGTGGTGAGCCATGATCATGCCATTACACTACGGCCTGGGTGATATTGACTCAGAAAAAAGAAAAGAAAAAAAGAAATACCATTGTCAGCTATGTGGGCAATCTAACCAATGGAACATGTCATACGACCAAGAAGTGGGTTTGTAAGTATCAGTAGGAAGGTTGTGCATACCTCAAGCAAAATAACATTTACAAAATTAAGTTGTTTAAAATGTCATTAGTAAGAAAAGATTTCGAAAGAGCTCCTTCAACACACCTCTCTGAAAATACATTCCTCCTCAAGTTGGTTCACTTTTGGTGGGGTGGCCTGTGTAGCTACTTCAAAAAAAAATGACAGTGTTAATGAAAACTTGGCCACAAATGAGAAACACAAGTGGTTTAGAATGAGAAAACTGTATTAATATACATGACATGGTTTCTACTAGGCCCAGATGAAAGCTGTTTCCTGGCTGTCAGAGAGAGGCCTCTTCAAACCAATCTCATTTTGAGCATTTCGAAGGAAGACTTCAAATAAATTGTAAAAAACATGATGGAGACATTTAACCACATGTGAAAAGAGGCTTTTTGCCAACCATAAATAATTCTTGCAAGCAATACCAAACCAGGCTAGCCATCCTCCCATTATGCACCTACATTAGGCACTGAGAATCTTTACCTCTAGTTGTGATGAATTTGGATGAGTTATCAATTCTCAAAAAGCTGTCCACAGAAGACTCTACTGGCTGCTGGAAAAGGGTTGCCTCAAGATAGAAACCCCTTCTCAGTTCTATTTCATAGGTCTGTGTGATCATCTCAGGGAACGTGCCAGTCTGGGCAGCTTATCGCTCATGAAAGTGGAATGTTTCCAAGATTTGAAGAAATTCACTCCATACTTCAGGAAATGAACATATGATAGATTTTACATGTTGCTTTAATAGAAGAAGCAATAACTCTTTCTACAAGGCACTCTGAGTTGCTGATTAAAAGCTGTTGTATGTTCACAAGAAAGTAAAAGCAAAGCGTTCAGATCAGCGCCAATAATACATTGAAATCTTGAGATGGGGGGATACGTGAAGGCAATCGTGGCAACACATTCGGTTCTAAAACAGAATATCCAGTGATTTCCCCCAACTATCCTTCAATGCATAAAGTGGGTTCTAACTATGAACACACTGAGGAGTGCATACACCAAGTGCTCAGCTGGATGGCGTGATGTGGCCAGGCCTCTCAATTGCTTTGGGTGGCAGTAGCCTTGGGTGCTGTAGCTTTGTGTTCATGGCTTAAAGGGGTTCTTCTGAAATCTCCTCACAGCCAAGAGCACTGAAACTATGACAGAATTAATGGCATGCCCAAGCAGAGAACTGTGATCTAAGAGGCACATCACAGATTTCCGTGTGATCAATTGTCAGAATGTCAAAATGGGTATGTAATATTCCATCATGTATATGTACCACATTTTAAAAAATTCATTCCTCTTTCAATGGACAACATAGCTGGTTCCATGTTTTCGTTACTGTAAGTAATGCTGCAATAGACTTGTGTGTGCAGGTATCTTTTTCATAGAGTGATTTGAGTTCCTCTACTGGGTATATTCCCAGTAGGGGGATTGCAGAGTCATATGGGAGGTCGATTTTTAGATCTTTTAGGAATCGCCACACTGCTTTCCACAGAGGCTGTACTAATTTACACTTCCACCAACAGTGTAGAAGTGGTCCCTTTCCACCACATCTTTCCAGCTTCTGTTGTCTAAGTTATTGATGATAGCCATCCTGACTGGAGTTGGGTGGTATCTTGGTGTGGTTTTAATTTGCATGTCTTTGATGACTAGTGAGGCTGAGCATGTTTTCATGTATCTGTTAAGCTTCGCAACAGCTTGGATGGACTTAGAGGCTATAATACTGAGTGATTTATCACAGAAAAAAAGAACTGAATGTCACATGTTCTCACTCAGATTCGGACCTTGAACAATTATTGTAATACTATAAGAACGGGATTGGCAGTTGTGGGAAACTGACAGGGGAGGGGCAGCACACCTCATCAGCAAGGGAACCTGCATAATGAACATTTGTATACCTAACCCTGAATTGTACCCCACATATTTAAAATTTAAAAAAAAAGAAACAAGGTAAAGTAGTTTTGTATGTAATCAGTTTACCTAAAATGAGTTATTGGCATAAAGTTATTAAAACAGTAAGCATTTTAAGTGTGTATTTTTTTAAAAAAGAAGACAGCGTGGTGCTGGACAATTGGAGGGACATCTGACCTCACCTCCAGGAAACAGGAAAGGTTTCTGTGAACAGATGACACATTAAGGAGAGGAGAAATGGCTATTCAGGTACGTAAGTTCCCAAGGGAGATTGGCATGTGCAAGTGGGACATGGCTCTTGGGGGGACCTGGCAAGCATCCAACAGAGTGGAGGGACAGAAGGCATTGTGAGAAGTAGAGAGAGGAGCTTAGAAATGTGAGCAGGATAAGGACCAGGCAGAATCTTTCTTATAGGCTGTGATCAGGTCTGAACTTCATTCTGTGAGCAATGGAGAGTCATCTAAGTCATCAAAAACACCCATATGTAAAATACATCTAGAACCTGACCTTGTTTTTAAACATCTCTTCCCCACTGTGGTCAAAGCCACTATCCGCCTCTAGCTGGACTGCTGTGATGGCCCCTGCATGGCCTTCCTGCCTTCCCTCGCTGCCCCCCGCTCAGCTCCCAGTGCTCTCTGCACCCTGGTCCTGCTCTTCCTTCCCACAGCACCCACTCTCTGGCAAATTCCACACTGGCTAGAAGTTCCTCGTCCTTCTACTCCAGAAGGGCAGGAATAAACCAGTTTCGTTCACTCTGTTATTTGCTGTTAGAAGAGTGTTTGGCATAGCACAGATGTGCTGTGTGGTGACCATGATGTGTGGGTCATTGAGGATGTGCCTGTCCTTCCTCTGTTCAAAACCTTCCAGTTTCTCATCATCTCACATGGACAATGTTGCAGAGTCCTCACATGGCTCACAGGGCCCCATGGAAGCTGGTCTTCCAGAAATCTCTCTGCCCACTTCTCCCTCCCCACTGTGTCTTCCATGCACCCTCTGCTGAAGACAAACTATTCTCTCCATTCCAAGGCAATGCAGGCTTCAGCCCAGGGCCTTTGCATGGCCTGCTCCTCTGCCAGAAGCACTCTGCTCCACATTGCTTGATCCTGCATGTCCTTCAGAGCTACCTGAGTATCACCTGCCCAGAGAGGCCTTTCTCTACCATCGTCACACAATAAAGGCTGATCCTGTTACTGGTCATTGTCTTTCCCCTTGCCTGCCTTTGTTTCTGTTTTATTTTATTTTGTTTTTATAGTCCAACTCTATATGATATATTTCTGTGTGTAGTTTGCCCACCCTACAAGACCAGCCCTCTGAAGGGACTTTACCTGGGTCATGACAGCTCCCTGGCACTGAGAACTATACCTGACTCACCCTAAGTACCTGCCTCAGTGAGACACCAATGACTACCAGAAACTACATCTGTTATTCAAAGGAAGGGAATTTAACATAAGGAAGTGTTAACTCCTTATCAGGTGCCAGGGACCAGCTCCAGCCGGTTCAGGGTACCCCAAAGGTGGAGATGGCATTGGTGATTAGGGGGAAGAAGAGAGAAAGAAAGAGACTAGACTCCGGTCTAGTGCAGAAGCGATGTGTTTTATTGGGAATTACAACGGGTCTTTTATACACAAAGTCAGATGTGGGAGGGGCGTCCCCCACCCACCAGAAACCTTAATCCATGAAAATTTAATCAATGATTGCCTTTAAACCCTTTTCATATGATAATCTTAAAATCCCATAACAAAGGATAGCCTAATCCGTGACTGACATATTCTATAAACCTTTTTCATCCTAAGCTGATTGATTTATGCCCAGTTAAACAATTCTATAGAAGCTTAAGTATTTACTTTACAAACAAAAGTGGCCCATCCCAGAATGTTTGGAATGTGACCCAGTACAAAGTTCACAGTGGGCTACCTGCAAGTAACCCAGCTGCATTCTTTCAACAAAATGGCTCTCTTCTAAAACTGTATTCTACAATTTACACTTTCAATAAATCCTAAGATTTATTGAAGCCTGTGACCAATACTAAGGCTCTTAGAGGTGACACGAGTTTGAATTATAAGTTGTGTGAAAGTCAAAACTGCAGTTTGTGGAAGAATGTGAGCAATGAGCTTCTAAAGTTAGCTTATGTTCGTCCTAATCTCAGAGTTTCTATGTTTTGAGCTCACAGGAGCTTAATCTGGTTAGTGCTGAGTAGAAAGGGGGAGAAAATGGGGTCAAATAGCTCCTGAATTCATCCTAGTGGTCTCGGGGTCAACGGCCCTTCCTGATCCCTAACGGTCAGTGGGCCTCCATGGCTGGCTCCCAACAATCAGGTTATTAACTCAGGCCCTGAGAGGATGCTAAGAGAACCCCTCAAGTGTCCTAGAGTAGCAACTACAGCCTCTTGAGCTGGAGGAACAAGGGAGATACTGAAACTATGAGATCTTAGAGCACTAGAGGAGGGTCCTTGCAGAACCGAAGCCCAGGACTGAGGAGGAGGTTACAGGCTGATGTTGCCGAGCTCAGCACAGTGGCCTGTGGCTTGGGACCAGGTCCTTGTGAAGAAGAGGGACTGTCTGCAGAAGGTGTGGTCCAATTGGAAGTGACCTAGCTCTGCTCACGTAGAAGAACTAACCGTACACTTGAAATAGTTGCTTTTTTGCAGAATGTTATGCTGAGTTGTTCCTTGTGGAATGAGATGTCAGCTGCTGGCTAAGGGTGACACTGGCTTGGGTGACACTACGAGAGACAGGAAGCCCAAAGGAAGTCCTGGTCCCTGGGAGGAGGGAGACCATCCCTTCTTCCAGCTTTCTGGCCTCTCCATCACCCTCTATGGACAGGGCCTGACCTGAAGCCCAGCCCTACCAGGTATGGTTGGTCCAGGCCAGGCCTGGCCTCACCAAACTGAGAGCAGAGGGTGGGTGTGAAGCTGAGACAATATAACCAGGTAGATTGCACAGGACTCAGGACATTTTTGTTGAAAAAAGTTGCTGAAATGTTTTCGAGCCTCTTCAGAAATCACAAGTTACTTGAAAACTAAACATGCTGCTAGCTAGAATAAAAAGCGATAAGAACAGAGTTATCCAAAGGGCACACAGGCAGGTGAAGCCTGTGAGAGGTGAGAGTCGAGTAACAGAATCAGTTCCCACCACAGGTGGGAGTGGCGCTTGGCTTCCTGGCAGCTAAGGCAATAATGGAGCCATGCCATGCACGAGACACTAATCATAATCTTTGGTGTAGTGGAAGGTCTCTTTGGTGTAGTGGAGCAGGGAGGTCTCAGGTAAAGTGAGTTTTTTTTTTTTTTTTCTCAGAACAGCACTTGGATCTTTTCAAGTATGTGTACTTGTTTGAAACCCCACAATTTCAGCACCAGGGAACACGAAATAAAAAAGATGTCACCTTGCATAACTTTTATCTTGGAGCCTTGTGTGTGTGAGTGTGTTGTAGCCAGCTGTTGATCTCCTCTCTAAAAGAACATCAATACAAAAACTAGCAAGCCCTTATTTTAAAAACTAGATCCCGAGAAACCATCAAGATGAATTAAGAGGAAAATGTATGCATGAATAACAGAACAAAATCCACGTGCAGGTGAGAGGAGCTGAATCCTTGCAAGAGATACAACGTGTGAACTTGGTACCTGAGGACATGTGACACTGAATGTCTACCAAATACAAAGAGTTGCTCTTTTGCAGAATGTTATGCTGAGTTGTTCCTTGTGGAATGAGATGTCAGTGGACCCACACGGCTTCTTAGGTTCTCTCCTAGAGAACACACTGTGGTTTCCACAGAGAGGAGGAAGACACGTGCTTCTCTTTGCCTCAGTGGGCAAAGATTAAGTAAGTTTGCTTCACACTTGTATTGTGCTGATGATGAAAAAGATGCTAAAACTTAGTCTTGTTGATATCACTGAAGGCTGAATCACACTTCATCATCAGAATATTTCTATTTACTCTGATTCTAGCAAATATGTTCAATGAAAAGCATAGCCATCACTGAAGGACTCCTGGATTGAACAGGTTGACCTACAGACACATATTGTCCATAGACTCTGTCAGATGATGGAGCCCATTTTCACACACAGTCCTGAGATGTTCTTAACTCTGATGTATGTCATGCAGGTGCATAAAAATAAATTGTCACATTTTCAATTTCAAAAACATAGACTGGAAAGACAATGTCAAGAGAATGATAAGTCAAGTCACAGACTGGGAAAAAATATCTGCAAAGAACACATCTAATAAAGGACTTCGGTCCAAAATATACAAATAGCTTTTAAAACTCAATAATAAGAAAATGAACCCAATTTTAAAATGAGGAAAAGCCCTGAAGAGATACCTGTCTAAAGAAGATATACAGGCTAGGTTCAGTGGCTCACCCTGTAAGCTCAGCACTTTGGGAGACTGAAGCGAGTGGATTGCCTGAGCCCACAGGTTCAAGACCAGCCCAGGCAATGTGGTGACACCTCGTCTCTACAATACATAAAAAATTAGCCAGGAGTGGTGGTGCCCACCTGTAGTTCCAGCTACTTGGAAGACTGAGTCAGAAGGATCACCAGAGCCCTGCAGATGGACACTGGAGTGGCCATGAGTGTGCCACTGCACTACAGCCTGGGCAACAGAGTGAGACTCACCTCAAAAAAAAAAAAAAAAAGATATACAGATGACAATTAAGCACATGAAAAGATGCTCAATAGCACATGTCATTAGGGAATGGCAAATTAAAGTGACAATGAGGTGCCACTGCACACCTATTAGAATGGCCAAAATCTACAACACTGATTCAACACAAAATGCTGGCAAGGATATGGAGCAATAGGAACTCTCATTCATTACTGGTCGGAAATGAAATGGCACAGCCATCTTGGGAGAAAGTTTAGCAGTTTCTTACAAAACTAAACATACTCTGACCATACAATCCAGCAATCACATTCATTGACGTTTACCCACATGAATGGAAAATATGTGTCCACACAAAAACCTGCACATGGATGTTTACAGTACTTTATTCATAATTACCAAAACTTGGAAGCAACCAAGAATTCCTTTAGTTGGTGAGTAGATGTAATTGGTGAGTAGATGTATAAACTGTGGTATATCTAGACGATGAAATTTTATTCAGCACTAAATAAAAATGAGCTATCAAACCATGAAAAGATGCAGAGGAACCTAAAATGCATATTACTAAGTGAAGGAAGATTTTAACAAATGTACAACTCTGGCATGGAACATTAATGATGGGGGGGCAGGGCGCTGTAGGGGGAGGAAGAATATGAGAACTTTCTGCTCAATTTTACTGTGAACCTTAAACCTCTCTAAAAAAATAAAGTTTATTAAACAAAAAAATGAATTGATTGCCTATTCAATTACATTGAAACTAATATTTTAACATAGCTAGCTTTCTTCTCTTACTTATAGGGAGAGGAATACTATGTTTACATTCCCGTCTTCTAGGACAACTGGCTCCTAGTCTTACTCTATTTTTTAAATATATTTTTCTCATCTTCTGTGCCTTACCATTTCTTTCAATGGAATATGTTAAATAGCAACAACAACAAAAAACTTCTTTAAGAGTAGCAATCAAAAGTTGTATTTGGAAAGTAACCAAGGTTATTTAAATCAGTCCCTGGAGATCAGCCAGTTAGAACTTCTTAAGAAACTGTGACCATCTCAGCCTTGCCAATCTCTTTTCCGGTTACTCCTCAGTTCCAAATCCCATTAATCTCCTAACCTGCCCATGATAAGAGTTTTCCAGAATTATCTGTGAGAAGCACCTTCTGCTTCAAGGTGCCTCCCACTTATCATTCACACCTGCTTTCCCCCAGGACGGTTCTGAAGGTGTGGCCACATCCCCCACAAGATGTTTCCCTATTCTTCTCTCTTCATTAGGAAGTGTCCAAAAGTGCCCCAGCAGAATCCACTCAGTACTCGTTGACCTAGATTATTCTTTAACCAAGGTCTAAACCAGTCAATTGGTAAGAAAAGTAGAACTACCTTGTTTGGCTAAGATAAATCACCACTCACACCCCCAAGGTCTGGGCAGGGGGTTGGTTGTCTTCTCTTATCACATGGGGAAAAGTCCAAGTATAATAAAAGACTCATCTAAGAGAAGGGTAGAAGAAGACAAAGATGAAAAATAAGAAGTGGGGTGGCGGGGGAGGAACACAAGGGAAAAAAGAAAAGGAAAAGGAGGAGGAGGAGGAGGAAGGGGAAGAAAGAATTTTGGGGGTAAACAACCAGAAGGGTCTATCCACAGTTTTATCAAGGCAATTTCAAGAGAAAGATTTAAAGTTCTACTAAAGTAAGGACCGAGGGAGGGGGGGGGGGTTGAGGCAACAGAGACAGGGAGCACAGTTGATATGCTTAAGGGGGTTGATGGAAAGGGGAAGAGACCAGTACACTTGTTTCCAATGAAGGATATAGGGTCAAGGAAGTGTGCAGTTGGTTTTAGTTTTGTTTTTAAGATGGGTTGTATTGTGACATATTTTTATGCCAATGGGAATAATCCTAAAAGGGAAAAGAAATTGATATAGGAAAAGTGACAATCACAGGTGCCAAATGCCAGAGAAAATGAGTTGTAAAATTTAAGACACCTGTAGAGAGTGGGTCCTTTAACAACGGAAATAGATCTACCCTTTGAACAGGATGGGCAATTCCATGGTTGAACACAAATGCTGAAATGTCAATAGAATTGTCAGTACAAAGACAAGAGAGTTCATATCCAATCATACTTGTTTTCTCTCTAAAGAAGCTTCAGTCTTATGAATAGAGTAAGGGAATTTTTGCACTCTGTGGAAAGAGGAGAATGTTTGAGTCTCTGAGAGAGAGGAAGTGCATTTTCTTGGGAAATACTATGAGGCAGTCTAGCAGTGTTCAGATTTTTAGCAATATTTTTACTGTTCGAGCCTTGACACAGAATAAGTGGATAATTTGGTTTGGCTGGGTGTGGGGTCTTGCCAGATAAGTGGTAGAATGGAGGGAGAATGGAGAAAGGGGGCCAAGGGTGTTTTCAAGAAAGTGTTATGGTACCAGTCTAAGAAAAATGCAGGCTGGGTAGAACAAGAAGTAAGAACTGAACAGAGGTGAAGGATGGTGGAAAGTCTGAATGAGGGCAGAGAACATGTGCTGTGGAGTATGAAGGAAGCAAACTGGAGCATGAAGTGAGGAAGTGAGCAGAACATAGCTGAAGAAGAGGAAGAGTGTATATTTTGGAAGTGTTGTCATGGTGATAATGACAAGATGGTGGAACGAGAATGGAGAAAAAGAGAGTTGGAGCAAAGAGGTCATGGGAGGAGCTGGGAGGCCGGGGATAGTGGGGGCTATCACTTCTTGGATCTTCCACTTGCCTGCAGGTGACCTTGGATAAGGCACTTGACATCTGTATTCCTCAGAGTCTTCAACCTAAAGAGGAAGACAGTTGTATAAACTAATCTATAGGGTATTTGTGAAACCTAAAAAAGCTCATGCATTTAAAGTGCTTTCCAAAAAACCTGGCACATGCTAACATTCAGTAGTGTTGGCATTAGTACTATTTGCATTTGTATTGTGTGCTTATTATTTTATTTTTAAATGATGAGGAAGACTCTGAATACACTGAGTATCACCACAGGATGGACGCTATTCCAAGTGCTTACCTGTTTTTAGTCTCATTGAATATTCACAGAGCCCTTACAAGGCAGGCTCTCTGTTGCACCATTCCAAAGTTTTGTAATCAGCAACAACAGTCTCCACTCCCATAACCCAATGAATCCAGGAGTAGAGAGTTGACAAAAAGGCGAGAAATTTATTCTTTCCCAGGCTATGGGAGACAGAGTTAGGCTAATGCTTTGAAAACCACTAATTCTTTAAACAAAGGGGCCAAGGGGATTATATAGGCTGAGTCTCGAGAAATCATTATCTAGGCTACAAATCATTGCTTAGGTTATGAGCAGTTCAACATCCTTCATCCACCCAAGTCAACAGTTAATGGAGCCTACGTGCGGCTTGACATCTTTAAGACATCCTGATCATGCTGACATTTTCTTGTACTTGACCACCGACACATTAAGATAACATTTGAGAATTTACAACCTAGGCTTATGGAGGTTTACGACAATCAAGGTTAACAAGTTATCGTGATACATTTAGATATACAACTTTGAATTAATTAAACATATGGCATGTAAGAAAGTCCTGGCCTAAAACAGTTTAAGAAAAGAGCCCAGCTGGTAAGTGATAGAACCAGACCTTGAACCAAGTCAACAGATTCCAGATTCTCTGCCCTTACCCTTCATCCTACACAGTAACTGACCAGGGCATAGGTGAGGACAGGTGGAGGGGGACGTGCAGGAGGGGAGGACATTCAGAGGGAGTGACCTGACAGCCACAGGGAAGGGCAGTGGATAGTGAAGCCAGTGACATGCATGTCCAAGAACCTGGGGTTTTGAGGGAGGAAGGCAGACAGACAGCCTGGAAGTGACTGGGGGACCGAGGCTGACAGCACACAGAGGCATTTCAAGCACTTCCGACCAAAGACAACAGGAAAAAATAGATTCGAATTTGGGTATCTAGTGAACTTGGCAGTTCCTTGGGATTCTGTCCTTGTCCTTGTATTTTTATCCCACGGAGAGGAAGTTCTTATGAAGTCCTTGTCTTCCAGCCCAGTCTTGCCAAGATGTTCTCAATTTAGGGGTGAAGTAATCAAGTTAACCTAGAGGACACCAAGCTGAGGGGTTTTTTGGGGGGAGGGGGTCAGCTCTCAGACCAATCCCACCTGAAAGAATGATTTTAAAAATCAAAGAAAAACCAAATTGAGGGACTTTTCTGGTATGTGAGATATTGCTAATAGTATAATTATAGACAACGTTTCTAATTCAACTTCTTTCCATGGCAGGTTCATAAATAAGTAAATAAATAATCCGATGTTTTTCAGAACCAAGTAAGTACAGATAGTGGACAACTAGCGTACCAAATTCAGCCTGTCTCTCGCTTTTGTATGACCTGAGAGCTAAGAATAGCTTGTGCATTTTTAAGTGATAGAAAAAAATAAAAGATTAATAAAACTATATGACATGCAAAAATTATATAAAATTCAAATTCTAAATGAAATAATTAAAATCTCATTACAGATTAGCATTCACAGATAACATTTGCATCACATTTTGAACATAGAGAACACTCTAAACCTCCAAATAAGTAAAATGGAATTCCTCCAAAAGAATTCCATTCTTTCCACTCCATTCCAAAAATGTGCATTCTATTATTATTGTTATTATATTTTAACTTTAACCAATAAAAAATTTGTGGAAATTATTTTTTTCTTGTTATATAATTCCCTATGTAACACTCTCAGTTTTACCTTTTATCCCAAGAAACTGAAAATATTTGCTATCTGGGTCCTTACAAAAAAACTTTGCTGATTTTGCTTATAAATAATGAGTAGACACAGTTTCTATTATTGTAAGTATCATCATATAAATACTATGAATGCGATATATGGATGTCTGTGCATAAATGTAGCCATTTGGTTGCATATCCAACTCACAGACATTTATTGAGCACTAATTCTATACCATAAACTGTCTTGGGTGCTAAAGATACAAAATTGAAGACACATAATTATTATTCTCAGGAAAATCAGTCTCATTATTTTATTGTGGTGGTAATTTTGATAGATTTTAGATGAACAAAGGATTTCTAAAAAAAAAAAGTAGAAGGTTTACATGAATATGTTTTCCTCTTTCTCCTGCTCAATGGCCCGCTATTATTGGTTGTTGAATTTTATTTTTTATATAACGTTTGATGAATTTACCAGCTTTCAACCTCAGCTGAAAAATTGGGGCAAGCAAATATCACTTATCTCCTTGCTTTAACACCACTGGAGGAAGCGTCCTGCAACCTCTTTCTCCTATACTTACCCCATTATGTCATGTAATTTGCTGGGGTCTTGGCATGCCACTGGATAAAGTCATCTGAGGTCTGTGCCTCTGCCAAGCTGAGCCGAGCTTTGTCCATTATCATAGCAATTGTGTTGCTCATCTGCAGAATCAAGACCCAAAGCCATTTCCATATTTTTCAGTAGCTAAGGCTTATCCTTTTCTTTCCAAATTGACTCTGACATCAATTACCCTGCAGGATTTCAGTGTGGGCTTAGGGGATTGAACAGCCAATGAACACAGGCCATTCTTACAGCATGCAATCATAACTTGTGTTTAGCTCTCATGACAGAGCCTTATCCAAAACCATCTCAAAGATGCCAAAACCAATCCCAACCCACTTCCTAGACCTGTTGCGTAACAAGTGGATGTGTTCCTCCCACCACACAATGCAGGGTGCTAGGGCCAGATGCTGCTCTGTGAATGGTGAAGGTTTCTTCTGACAACTCTGTTTAATGGAAATTGTATGATTTTTGCTTCCATGTTGCTTGTTGAACATCTTTCTTTTCCTGTTCATTGCGAATCCTTCTTGAACTCCATGAAGAGTCTGCTGCCCTATCTCTACCCTCATATCCTAACGAAACATAACTCCCATGGCAAGCCTAATTCCAGAGCTCTCATTTCTAAATGTACTTTCTAAAGTGCAGTATTGTTCACTTGGAATGATTCACTTAAAATATCCATAGAAAGATTGCCCCATTTTGGGCAGCATTTACTGCTTCCAGGGCCTAATAATTACATGGTTCCACATGTCGGTGCAGGTGTAGCCAGGCGTTAGAGTACTCAGTCTTTTGGAAGTTAAGGACCCTATTTTTCTTGAATCTTGACTTTGACTCTCAGATTCCCTTGATCAACTTAGCCAATGAAATTTCCCTGCTTCTGAAAGCAAGAAAAATGGGGCAAAACACAGAAACGCTGTGAATTTTCTAAGCAGAACTCGCATGCCTACAGAATCAGTTACTATCAGTTCCCATTGGATCCAGTTAGATATCCAAGGCCTCTGATTGGATCCAATCAAGTTAATTATCATGTTTGGTCCCAACCCAGACCTAGTCCAGTTTCTGAAATAACTTCCAAACTCAGTTTAAATCAAAACTCAGAAAACTCAAAACATAAATCTGTGGAGCTTTTGAATTAGAGAGTAAACTTAGCTCTGATCCTCAGTGTCTGTGAGAGAGAGAGAGCCGTGGACACAATGGGCCCTGCACCTGCCTCCCTTGGTCATTCAGCACCCTGGGGGCTCTGCTCACACACCTGATGTTGTCTGCTAAAAGAAAACTTTGGACATATTAGATTTGACAGGACTTGATTGAACAAAGAACTATTAAAGTATTGGGCAGTCCCCAGAACCAGAAGGGGTTCAGAGTGGCCCCCAGACACTCCCCAGAGAGTTCCAGGGAGGGACCAAAGCCCAGGGGACAGAGCAGTGGTAGTGATGGGTGTCTTTTTATTTATCTCCTGAATGGAAGCAATTTTCTCAGATTTTATCTGGGAAGCTTCTAGCCATTGGCAGTAAGTCTCCCATTCGATTTATCTAGTTCTAAAACTAGCTTTTTCCAATTGTGGGCGCAAATAAATTATTTTGGCATTTCAAAAGACCCCCAAGGGAAAAGATACACACATAACTGTGGGAGTAGGAGACTTAGGAACTTAAGATTTTTATGTATTACCCAGAAATCAGGAACTAGAGGGAGAAAGAAAATGAGTATTTAAGGGTTGTGGTGATAGAAACAAAAGACCTGGAGCATAGAGTTTTCAGCACTGAAAAGGTGTGCCCATTCCCCAAGTGTCTTGCTCCCCGAAGCGTCATCAGCAGCATTGGGTTTCTCTGCCTGGGAATAGTGAGGATTTGGAAATTCTCACCAAGGTCAGCACCACCCGTTGTCCCAACATCTTACTGGGTAACAGTGAGATTCTCTGATGCCCAAGTCCATGGAGAGAATTATTTTCCTCCTAGAGGGCAACTGCCCAGAGGTGGGGGGGCTTCTCATATTGTAGTCAGTATACTTTCCATGGAGAGGAGGGCTTGATGATGCTGGATTAGGAAGGGATAACATCTTAAATTAAATGCTGAAAGGAAAGACATCAGGGGAAGAAAGTAAGAGAAACACTGAGCATGTGGGGAAGGTGGGTCATAGGTAAACAAATTGCCCCAGGCAGCCACTCCCTGCTCCTACCGCCACTCTAAACCAGGGACAGTCCTCAGCTGATTTTACATAGTCTGTAAAGCTGCCAGCATCATCTACGTTCTTCAAAGTTGTAACAAAAGAGATGTGTATTTAATGTCATGAAACCAATTTGGTGCCATTTTGGTGAGAAAGTAATTGATGAACTGATGCATAAAATTTTGGGCCTGGGTCAAGACTTATCTTGACACCCACCATCACCAAAATAAGAGTCTCCAACCAACTCCACTCTGTGCATTCTGTATCTCTGGAAGGACACCACCAGGCCCCGCCCTTCCTCACAATCCTTAGAGCCTTTCTAGATTTCTCCATCTGTCTCACTATCTCCTCAGACTTTGGAATAAGCAGTCACCAAGACAGGCAATGTCTGTGTTCTGATATCTCTCAAGTCTGTCCCCTCTTTTCTTTCTATGGTAACACCACTTTAGTGTAGGTCATCTGAACACTCATCTAGATTTCTGACATGAACTAAGTGGTCATATTTCCTTTTTTTTTTGAGTTGGAGTCTCACTCTGTTGCCCAGACTAGAGTGTAGTAGTATGTTCCTGGCCACCGCAGCCTCAACTTGCTGGGCTCTGGTGATCCTTTCACCTCAGCCTTCCAAGGAACTGGAACAATAGGCGTGCACTACCACATCTGGCTAATTTGTTATTTATTGTAGAGATGAAGTCTCACCAAGTTGCCCTGGTGGGTCGCAAACCCGTGGGCTCAGGCATTCCACTTGCCCTGGCCTTCCAAAGTGCTGGGATTACAGGCTGAGCCACCGAGCCCCGCCAAGTGGTCTTATTTCCTAATGCTACTCTGAAAAGAGGCCTTTCTAATTGAAAATCTGATCTCGTCATTGTCTTGTGAAACTTTCTTAGGGTTTTCCACAGCCCTCAGGATAAAGTTCACACTTTTACAGCACTCTTTCCCAGTGGCCTTTCCAGAACAAACCCTCTCATGTCCTTAGGGCTTTAGTGATGCCATAGTGACATCTCTCCCAGTGTTTTCTGCTGCCTCACACCTTTGTAGCTTTGCTATGATACCAGATATTCAGACCCATTTGTCTCATGAGACTGTGTATTCCACAGCATAGAGCCATGTCTTATTTCCTGTTATAGTCATGGCACCTGACATAGTGACTGGCAAAAGACTGGGTAACTTTCAAGGCAAGTTGACAATTTTAGAAGGAAGGGTGCCTACTGGCTTGGTGCAGGTACCCTAGCCATAACTGTGAAGACATCCCTGATGGTCCTAAGAAAATATCATGGCCCTGAAAATGTGGGCCAAGGGGAGAAGGCTAATGTGACTGATGGGCACCAGAAAAAAATAGAATGCTTAAAAACAAACTGTCTACTGCATAATTTTGCAGAGGGCTGGCCCTAATGTGAAGGGTGGCCCAGAAGGAAATGACTGCCCAACTCCGGAGTAAAAAATGCCAATTATTTTCCTCTTAAGTAGGGCCAGACCAACTCAACAGAAACCAGAGGACAGACACTGTGTTCCTGGAAGGGAACTGCTGGTGCTGGTGCCATTGGCTGCTTGTCGAAGGAGACACCATCCAGGAGCCACCCGGCTGAAGGCTGGTACACCACAGACAGATGCGCTTCTTGGAAGAGACCTTGGCAATTAGGTATGCGAGCACAGCCCCAACTCTTCAGATGAAGCCTTTTAATTTTCCTTTTCCCTCCCGAGCTTCTTCCAGGAAACCTGCCAGTGGTTGGAAAAGATCAAATGTGCCTCTTACCGAAAAGGCAGGGCTCTTCTCTCCTCGCTAGTCCTGTGTGTACCCACATGAAACGGCTCAACAGGGACACTCCTGGGGCCTAGCGTGCAGTGTCCTCAGGGCCTGTGATCCTCTGTGTGGAGTGAGCATGCATGGGGTCAAGGCAGGAGACCAGACCTGCTAGTCCAGGGCAGTAGGTGAGGGTAGAATAATATGACCATGAAAACAACCACTTTGAGTAGAATTTGTCTGTGATGTATTTTGAGCCCACACAGTGGTACATGCTTTTGTGCCATTCCTTCATGATTTCACTCATGCTAATTTTAACCCAAACTTTGCCAGTAGAATGAGACAAAATCAGAAAGAAAAAAAATACAGGGCCTATCCTATTGATTGCAAATAAAAAGTTATCATTGCAATGGGAGAAGGACATTTGATTCCACCCTAGCACACAGGCTCTTCTTCCAATATTCCAGGAAGATATTTTCCAACTTACCCTGGTATTCTTCACCTGCTCCCATGGGTACACAGCACAGCTTTCCTGTAGATTCTTCTGTCACCCTTCCCTGAAACCCTTCAACTTCTCATGTTAAGATAAACACAGCAGTGGGAGGATTTCCTCATCATCTCAAGCCCAAGAGAGCTGAAGAAGAAAGGTGTTGTCCACACTGAACATGATTCTGAACTTGGGGCAGCAGTGACAGCATGGCTGTGGTCATTTCTCACTCAGGATTCTCACAGAGAAATGTCCAAAACCTTACTCAATAGGCCCAGTGAAGCAGAAAACCAGGGGTGCCCTGCAAGAGGAAAAGTCACAGAGTCACCACAGGGAGATCAACTATGTGTAAAATCACAGGGGTTCTGGCCCAGGAACAGCTCAGTTCTTTGACAACCCTGCAGTCTTCTTAGCCACTGGGTGATGAGCTTCCTCTCTGGATAATATTCCTCTCCTGCTTGTCCAACCCTTGGTCTGTCCTTCCTTCCTTCCTGCTGTGAAATGGTATGTTTACTGGGTGTTGCTAAATCACTACCATGTTTACTTGTGCTTTTACTGCCAACTTATTCAGAACCCTTTTTTTCCATCCTGGGGGAAAAAAATAACTGAAAAAAAAAAGATAAGTGTGGCTCTTACATGAACAGATATATTTTACCTGGCTTTCTACAACATTCTGAGCCCTTCCAATTTAAGCGTCATTAAGCACATAACACATATTACTACATTTAACACTCCCACATGGACAGGCTAGAAATCTGTTATCAATTTCATTTTTATTTATGAGAAAATAGACACAGAGAAACTTTTCCAAAGTCATTTGTTAGTGTGTAGTAAAGTCAGAATTTAAGCCTAGGCCAGCGAGATTCCAAACTCTACCTCTTTACGACTAGTCTATGACTTTGAAGTCTGTGTCTTCACTTCTCATTGCTCTCTCCAATATTGGTCATGTTCATGCATTTTGAAAGAATCCTTGCTTAGTAGTGTTGGGTGTCCCATAGGAGCACAGAATTCACAGAGCGCCTCATCTCACAGGTGATGTAACTAAGGCTGAAATAACGTAAATGACTTACAAGGATGTCAAACTGCTTCACGCCAACTCAAATCAAAACTGCGTTTCTCTTGTCCTCCTGTGGTTCCTTTGTCCTTGTTACAACACTGTACAGTTTGAACTTTCACTGCGATGTTTTGATGAGCAGTATTTCTTTTTTTCACAAAAGAAGATCTGTTTTGGCAAAGGAGAATGAAACATCTCAGAGATCCAAGTACAGTTGACCTTTAAGCAATGAGGGAGTTAGGGATACCAACTCCCTCTCCTCGTGCAGTTGAAAATCTGTGTATAACTTTTGACTCCCTCAGAAGTTAACTACTGACAGCCTATGGTGGACTGGTAGCCTTAACGAAAATGTAACAATTAACATACCTGGTATACGTGTTATATGCTGTATAATGTTTGAAGTTATTGTGCATACACCAACTGAATTAAACTTTTTGGATGCTTAAGACATCTCAATGATAAAAGATGACCATGTAAGTGTATGATGTTAGTCCACACTGTCTCACTCTGTCAGTGGCCCATAGGAACATACTTGGCTGTTGAATTAGATGAAATTCAAGCAAGGCCAGGTCAGACCAACTCTGCATGGGGCCTGTTTGACTTGATGACTCCCAGGCCTCTTTATCCTTCCCTGTCTGCCCACGCTTATCTCTTCCCTGTCCACCTGTCACCTGCCCACAACTTCTTGCTGGTCTGGCTGTCTGGACACACTGTGCCAGCATCCCTCCTTCCTGTCTCCTTTGCTGTCTCTCTTCTTCTGTCCCCTGAACTCTTACTCCCTGAACTGAAGGAACTCTCTCAAGGTTGCAGGGTCTCCATCATCTTTTTCATGCTTCCCCCTGTCCCTTTCTATATACTGAAGGCACCCATTACCTTCCAGTGGCCCCTTCCAGCTTCCACCTATAGAATTCCACCAGAATGGAGCATCATGGTGGTCCAGGGGCTTCCAGCACCTCTTCCATGCCCACCACCCCATCAGCACCTGCTGGCCTAAATACCATTCCTTTTAGTCATGCTCTTTCAGATGGTTAACCAGCACTAAAAATTAATCAGCAAATTTCTGCGGCTGTGTGGACTTCCTAATGCGTCACCCCACAGCCATCAGACCAAACAGCAGAAGACCCTCTCCAGGAATGACAGTTTAAAGATAGGCAGCAAGATGGGCTCCTCAAACCCTGCAGCAAAGCCCATCTCTGCTGGCCTTCTCACCTCCAGTTTCTTCCTTCAGTCCTGCTAATCACCATTTCATTCCTCACTGTGTACATGGCATCACTGTTTCCAAATAGATGGTGTATTTTTTCGTCATATGTTGTGAGAACTTTCTTCTTCCTTCTATGCACACAGTTTGTTTGTTTGTTTGTTTGTTTGTTGATTCAGAATCTCACTCTGCCATCCAGGTTGGAGTGCAGTGGCATGTTCATGGCCACCACTGTCTCGACCCCTGGCCTCAGCCTTTCAAGTAGCTGGAATTACAGACGTGCGCCACCAAGTCCAGCTAATTTTTTATTTATTTACTATAGAGATGAGGTCTCACTATGTTTTCCAGGTTGGAGACACAGTTTATTTTTAACTTAAAAAGTAATGCAAACTTGTTTTAAAAATCAAGTCTAAAATACAGGAGAAAAGATGAACCTTCTCACCCTACCCCATTTCTCCTCCATCAACCCTGAATAACCAATGCTAATAGTTTGGTATGTATTCTTCCAGCCCGTTCTTCATGCTCTAAAAATTATACTGAAAATAAATATGTATGTTTGCACAAAGATATGCCCAAGTGTGGTTAAAGGAGATGACTAGGTTCCCAATGTGGGGCTACTGTACACATATGGATCTCTTGCTTGCCTTTTTCCTTAATAACACACAGTGGCCATCCCTCTGGTCACTCTGTCCTATAGTAAAGAGGACTATAATTTAGTCAATCTCCTTCCTATTGAGAGAGATTCAGGTTGTGTCCAGTTCTATTGCACTATAAATAACAATGCAGGAAATATCACTGAATATAGCTTTGCATTTTGGTGGCTTTTCAAACTCTAGGATGTATTTCTCAAATCAGGATTTCCCAGGTCAAATAAAATGTACATTCGTGCTCTGAAAAAGCCTACTGAGAGAAATTCACACTCTCATTAACAACATCTGAGGTGTTCATATGCTTGGCAAGCTTATAATATGATAAAAAATTTAAAAGTATTGTCTACCACAAGCAATGTATATATGTGGGCTTGCGTATGATAAAGGGAGACCCTTAAAACCAGAAGCCTGAGGTGGAAGGAGTGGAAAGAGTTGGCTCAGGGCAATCTTTAAAGCCATATCCCAATATCTCTGTTAGGCTACAGCTGTTGAAAACAGCGTGATGACCCCTCTTTGAACAGGAGGTGGAGGCGATGTGGAAAGGACATGAGGAATAAGATGGGGTCGTTCCCAGGCAAAGCCCAGCACATTGCACTGGTGTGATGTCTGTAGGTGAACAATTTGGCCATTTCTTCATTTTCCCACCCACTGCCCATCTGTGCAGCCACTGTTCCCCACAGTTGCCCGGAGCACATGGACCAGGCAGGAGAGTCTGTGATTGATAACCCCATGGAGGTAATAACAATAGCTCCAGGGGACTAAGCACCAACCATGTCAGGTGTTCCTCTAGTGCTAAGATCAGTCCCTTGATGCCCCTGGCCATGGCATCACTAATCACACAAACTCTTTGGCTTCTGGGATGCCCATCATCCCAAGCTCCTGAAGGCATGGGTGTGTGCGACTGGGAGTTAGATTTGTGTCTTTCCCTGCTGCCACTTCCCTGCCCCTGACTTCCCTGCCTCCCCCATCCCCACAACCCCGCCTCCCCCTCACCTCCCCTCAGCCTGGGCTGTCCCTCCTCCTCGTGAGCCCCTTCCCCTCACTTCCCCCATATTACTCATACCACAAATCTTTGTCCTACATAGCTTCTTCTCTCTCAACCCCCGATAATGTTAGCAATCACTTGAATTTTCATGTGGGGCCGTACTATTTTCATACTTTGATTAATTTCATACTTTGATCCAAAGAGTCCCACCAAATAGCAACTATAATTCCCATTTCACAGATGATAAAACTGAGGCTCAGAGAGACACTTAACTGGCCCAACATCATTCAGATAGCACAAGGCAGTCAGGGGATTTCAATGCAAGACTGTCTGAAGTAAAACTCTAGCACGTTCAGCTACACTGTGCGACTTCACCCAAGGTCTAGTACTGATAGTGATTATAATAGCCAACATGGATTGACTCGCTATGTTTGAAACATTAGATACTAAGAACTTTTCACAAATTATCTAATTTAATCCACACAACAACCCTGTGAAGTAGGTAGAATTACCTCATTTTACAAATGAGGAAACTGAGACAGAATTTTTGAAAGCTGTCTTAAGTGCACTACCGGGTAGACTAGAAAGTGGTGGTGCCAGGCCCTGCCCAGACATAGTGAGTCTAGAGAGCCAAACTGTGGTCTCTGTGTCTTCCTCTCCTAGAAGCGTGCTCTTCCACCTCCCCCTCGCCGTCACTGCTGCTGCCACCTGGGTCCAAGTTCACTGTTCCACTCCGCTTTCTGCCTCCACCTTCTTCCCCTGAACTCCTGCATACCAGCCCATGTTCACATAGGCGACATGATTTCCTAACTGCTTACTTGTCAGGGCTTCATAAAAACAAGTCTTTCATCTTACCTGTCTCCATCCGAGCATCGATACACTTCAGATAATGAAGAGACAGGTGTAGATCCTCCCAGTCATCAGGATGGCTCATCTGTGAACTGGTCTCTGAGTCTTTGCCCCCAGTCACCCATGGACAGAGAGATGGATGGGTGGGAAAACAGAAAAGCAAATCAGTGCACTGACATCACCAGGGGCAGTTGAGCAATTCTACTCCTTATTTGATTTTCTCGACAAAGTCATTAGCAAGAAACTATTATTAAAACAAAGCTGTGGTAAAATTGAACAACGGGCCAGGTGCAGAGGCCCATACCTATAATCCCAGTACTCTGGGAGGCCAAGGCAGGAAGATTGCTTGAGCTCAGGAGTTGAAGACCAGCCTGGGCAACGTAGCAAGATCTTGACCCTACAAAAATAAAAATAAAAAAAATTAGCCAGGTGTGGTGGTGCACAGCTGTCATCTCAGCTACTCAGGGACTGAGGTGGAAGGATTGCTTGAACCCAGGAGGTGAACCATGATCATGCCATTGTACTCCAGCCTAGGTGACAGAGTGAGACCCTAACTCAAAACAAACACACAAACAAACAAAAAACAGAATAAAGCTTTATTCTCCGTGTTGAATTTAAATGCAAGAGGAGTTCCAAGTGAGTATAGACAAGAAAAGAAGCTTCTCCTTTATCCTATAATCACACCCAGACCCACATCTGAGCACTAAACATAATGAAACTATCCCTTGTCATTAAAAAGTGAACCATGACATATAGAGTATGGATGGGATGGTGTTATGTGGTTTTAACTGTGATTTTTTTTTTTTGCCACAACTTTTCAAAAATGACAACTTCTTGTGAATTAGCATGGTGGTGGGAACTTCAAATAAGTTTTCCAGTTTCAGACAAATTGACCAATACCTAACCAAACACCCAGATTTGTAGCCACAAAAAATTGATTCCTTTGAAGAAGTTTTCTTTTCCACAGATGTGTCAGCTGAGCAACCCTAGATACAGTGAGTCTCAAGAACCAATGGGAAAAGGAAACAAACTCTGAGCTTCCCCTCAGTATGCCAGGAAGAGATAGAGGCGAGCCCTTCAGAGACCTGAAATGTGGTGGGACTGTGGCCCCTGGATAAACCTCAATTTATTCTTGAAGAAATACTTGGTTTCCTTTATCTGGACATCTCAGACTTTTCTGGTTTCTGAAGATGACTATTCAGAAAGAAAACGCTTCATCATTATTCACTTTGTGCGAAAAAAAAAGTTGACTCCACTTCATGTAAAGAAGGGGTGCCTTATCCATGAACAGACCACTAAAGTTTTATTCCTGACCAATCTTTTTCTCTTTCAGAAAAAAAACTCAGTGTAGAAGCTGGTGTGTTGTGGGTTAAATCCAACCATTCTTTCTAAAAATAGGTAACACACTTTCTTCTTCATTATCTACAACTGAAGTGAAGACTGGCTTAAGCTATCTTTCACCATTGTGGATAGCATCTACCTCACTAAATCAAATAAACAAAAAAGATGAAGGAGAGGACCAGAGCTGGAGTTTCAAATCCATGACTTGGGTTAGTCCAGAAGCCTCAGGGCGATTGGTGCCTGAGAGCTAATTTTGGTCCTGCAGGCATTTGGTCCATGGCCTCTCAGGCCTGAGGGTTGCTGGTAGATCTCAGCCATGCCTGGGTTGCCAAGTACCAGCATGCTGTGTAGCCATGGACAAGACAGTCTTGAAAGGTACTCTTTGTTTCAGAGGTTTGCTATATGTTTTAATGTACTGTATATATTGTTACATATATTCTGATTTCAAAATCTAATGAAATATCTTCAACAGAATACAACTATAAAATGTGGAACTTGAAGAAACTTTCTCCCCTAACCTCTGAGGCTTTGACTCTGTGTGAACCAGAGGTCTTCTTCTCTATTATCCCTTCTTTCTAATAATGATGACTATATTCTTCAATTGTCTGTTTTCTAAAGGCTCTCCCTTGATAGTCTGTCATCATCCAAGAACCATTCCACTTTTAGGTTTCCTGCCTCTCTGTCTTAGTCCATTCAGGCTGCTTTAACAAAATACTGTAGACTGAGTAGCTTGTAAACAACAGAATTTTATTATTTACAGTTCTGGAGGCTGAGAAGTCCAAGACCTAGGGCTTGGAAGATGTGGAGTCTGCATCCTCACATGGTGGAAAGGGTGAGGCAGCTCCTTGGGGCCTCTTCTATAAGGGCACTGATCCCATTCATGAAGATTTCACCCTCAAAAGCCACTACCTCCCCAAAGCCCCACTTCCTACCACCACCATCTCAGGGGGTAGGATTTTAATATGTGAATTTTGTGGGAGGCACAAACATTCATACTGCAGCATTCCATAAATTACTTCTTTCACAGCACAGTGAATGGCATGTGTCAAAAAGTAAAAAAAGAAACCAAAAATAAAAATAAAAATAAAAGGATGTTATTCCTCAGCATAAAGTGAATGCTTTCTTCTCATCTACAAAACAAAATCCAAGTCCCTGAACATGACACTCTTGAACTTTCTCACATTAAGAGGGAAATTTGCATTAGGTATATTAAAAAAGAAAAAAGACTGAAAAGTCATTATCTATTTCAAGAAGTTAGATATGCAAACTAAATGCTATGTACAAAAAAAAAGGAAAAAAGGGGGGGAGAAATTAATGGGAAAGAAAGCATACCATAAAGACAATGAACAGCCCAAAGGCTAGTGCTTTAAGAAGCCTAATTAAATTGACATGCCTCTAGCGAGATCAATCAGGAAATGAGAGAAAAGGCAGGAATAGTTACCACGGGGAGACAAGGGAACGCCCGTTGTTTTTCCAGCTACTCAAAACAGAATGAGGACAAGGCATGGCAGGAGACAAAATATAGGAAGTGCAATTAAATTAGGATTTCAGATAAACTACAAATAATTTTAGTCCCAACTATTGTTTTTCAAACATAGATCAGAATAATTTTATATTTGTGAGAGATATTGGACACGTAATTACAAAATTTTCCACACCAAACTAAAAGCACTCCAACTCTAGAGGGAATTCTGGAGAATTTCATTAAGCATTCAAGAAATAAATTATACATATCTTACACAAAAAACTAACAGAGAACAGGAAAACAAGTAAATGTTTTCCAATTCATTTTATGTGACCAGCATAAACTTGGTAACAAGCCAGATAGAACATTACAAGAAACAAACAAGTCTAGATAATTTCGCATATTAAAGTAGTAAAGATATCTGATCTGTGAGTATTAAATAGCATAATAAATTTGGGTTTATTCTAGGAGTGAAAGTTTACTGTAACTTTTTTAATTCAGCCGATGTTATTCACCGTATTAACAGAATAAATAAAAATATTATATGATCTTATGTAGAAAAGAAGCATGTGATAATATAGTGTAGACACTTGGTATCTAGTGTGATTAAGTGATCAGAAGAATATGTAATAATTGGATTAGTAATTATAGACTTGTTCCAGGTGAAAATAATTTCAAGGAAATAAAAATGCAAAATTAGAAGCAGTTTAACTGTGATGTGTTCAGATTCCTTGGGAACTATGTTTCCATTACTGGAATCACAAGACTGTGTTAAGACAGGAATGGTTTGATCCCAGACAACAGGGGAACAAAGGTCTCTAGAAAGGCAATAATATGCTTGCTTTGTAAACTGACACCATGGTTATCAACCTCTGCCTCACGTCAATGATATTATAAGGAAAAATGCTTCATGCACATGAAGTGAACCATGAGTTGGAACAGAGTGTGTGTCAGCTGGTTCTGCCCAGTGGAAAGGCTTGAGAGAGCTTGTGGGGACATTTTAGTCTTGGGGTATCAGTAAGACAGACTTTCTACCTGCTTGCTCCAGGTAGAGGCCTGCCTTGATGCATCAGCACAAATAAACTAAAATGCTGACACCTTTGTGGTCACGTTGCTATGCTGAGAGCCTTTCTTGTATGCAGGGAAATCTCAAAACTGAGAGAAAACTCTGTCCCCCAGTGTGGTGGCTTCTACAGACCAGCACAGATTCCTGGCAGTTCAGCTGGCCTTTTAGCTTGGTCACTCTTGTGGGACTCGAGCTCAGCTAAGGGGTTGGGATAAATAAACAGGAGACTCACACATATCTCTAGATAGAGAGAAAACAGCTCCTTCGACATCATTAACATCCCATTGTATATCTACGTTGTCTGTAAATCTTTTAATTTAATTTAATATCCTGAGAATTGTTTCCTTTGCAGTTAGCGTCTCTATCACAGTTTTCTTGACTCCTGGCACTCAATGTGGAAGTAATAAAAACGAGTTCAATATGAGGCCATATGTGTGAATATAAAGGTTGACATGAGAAGGGGGTTTTTAGGGGACATTAAGTCAAGCTGAAGGGATGAAGTTGCAACGTGTGGGGCAGGGCATGGCAGTCCCGAACGCTTCAAACCTGACTCTCCCTAAACAACATTCCCTGTTCAAAGGGCTTCTGTGACCCTATTCTGCCTAGAGCAATGTCTTCCAGCTTCCACTTGATCAGCCCAGGGGTTCTGGAAGGTAACGGAAGGTCCCAGGAATGACTGGGATGGGACAGGAGGGGAAGTGTGCATGAGTCAATGAAAAGATCAGCTAGTCATTTTTGCGTGCTTACTCCTCCTCCAACCAGAACAGCAACCCTGCATCAATGTACCATGCACTGGTTCACATAGATATTTCAACTGGAAACAAGCAGGTCCTAGACTTGATTTGGAAACCACGGGCTGCTTTGTAGTACTCTTGGTGGCTGGGATCAGAGAGAGATGGTAGATTAGATAACGAGCTTGGTGGTTTCAAGCCATTGCAGCAATTGAAAAGCATGAGTAGCTTGAACAGAGAGTGGCTGGATGCTCCCAGCCCCATACTCTCTAGGTTTCCAGCCTTCCATGCAGGTCACTGCGCAGTACGGCTGAATTGGACCAATTGGCCGCAGACAGGAGCAGTGTGTGCTATCCACAGGTCTGTCCATATTTTGCCTAATTCTCAACATTTCTTCATCTCCCATTCCTCCTGTCCTCTCTGCTAGTTATCACTTTGGAGTTATCACTCAGGAGGGCGAGTCCCAGAGCCTCTCATTGCAGAAAACCACCAAGCTCATTGTCTAATCAGCTGCCTCCAGACAGGGCTTGCCGTCCAGTCAGGAATCTCCATAGCCAACTCAGGGCTAGCGAGCCACAAACTTTAACTGGGTTAAGCCATTGAGATTTCAGAGTTTAATTGTGACTATAGGAGAGCCTGGCCCACTGTGGTTAAGAAATATGGCGAAAGACCTGCATATTCTACCTAGCACTGCTGATGTTAGGAGGGTCATTTTAACACTCCCTTCCTCAAAAGGAAAAAAATACTGCACATAACACGATAGCAAGAGAAAAATGATAAGAAAGTAGAAGTAGAGTGATTTTTTTCTTTTATACAACTTTATATATGCCTATATATACAATTTTATATAATGTCTCAATTTATTTTTAATACAAATAGATATATCTATATAAGAAAAAAGTAATGGATTAATTGTGCTAATTTCATTCTGTTTTTTAAAGGGAATACCTACATCTTGGTCTATTGTAATAGCACACAATAAAATTGCAGTTTATTTTCTAGTCTTAACTTTATAGAGATTTCTCAATTATTTTGTCAAAATTAATTTTTTTCACACATTCATGTTAAATAGATAATATGGGTTTTTTGTCAATATTTCTTTGATAGCTTATGAAAGAACATATCTTATTAATTTAATGTTATACCATTTCTTTCACATGAAACAATAGATATTCAAACAGCTAAGATAAGACTAGTCCTGGCAATTCTTCATAAAAATTCCATTTCATAATAAATTCCAGAAATCACATAGTGTCCATATCTTTTTTCCTCTGGAATCAATTCTGGTCAGTTTCAAATGTTTTCACAGTCAAAAAATTTTCGCTAAAATACTTTCACCAGAAATTATCGATTTCTATTACAGAAATCATCGATTTCTATTACATTTAGCAAAAACTTCTAAGTGCCTTTTCTGCTTTAGAACTAGCACCCAGATCTTGGTGAACATGAGCAGGACATTTGAATATCATCTTTTTATTTCTTCTTTATTCTTTCTCATTATAAAAGCCACAGCTCTTGTGTTATTTCTCTGGGTATTTTTTTCCAATTTGATTTCTTTCTCAATCCAATGCCCAATTCCTCAAATTTTCCCTAGTTGATGGCCCTTTCCACCATTTCTCTACACCAGTCTCCAAGGAACACATTTGAAGCTTGTTTCCGGACATTATTAAGCCGATTCTGGCTATTTGCAAACATTTTTGTGTTTGGTTAACTTTGCCTACAACTTCACATCAGGAAAATAAGCATAATCCAGAAAATAAAAATGACATGCAGCTATCGGTGTTTACTTCCAACACATTGTTTAAGGCAGCATATACAGAACTTCAAGAGCTGGAAACATGAGCCATGCAGAGCAAGCTTGAAGGAGTCTGAGCCATCAGAACTCAGCTCCTCTCGAAACGAATGTGGTGGGGAGGCCACACATGTTGGAGGCCATGGGTGGCTGGAGCTGTCTCAATTCACTTCCACAAAGGATTCACTGTTTATTAAATAAGTGATTTAAACGTGCTAATTTGAAGCTTGCATATATGTTACTCAGCTGCAATCACAGCAAATGTTTGGAAATTAGATCAAAAAGAGAGTTTTTTACTAGCAGTGCTTAAGAATTTCTGGGCTTGGTGACAATGTAAACACAGATCAGATTTTAGTCAATGTCATTATGTTTGCCACTTCTCTATGGGCAAGGCACCCCTGGTTGTCTGCACCCTGGGTAAGCCATTTCACTGCCCAGGCCTTCACTGGGACACTGAGGATGGTATAACCAATCCTACTCAAGCATGGATGGATGGGCACATTTTATTAGAGTGAAACACGAGCAAACAAACACTCAATCCTCAACAGACACGAGAAGGGCCACGAAAACAGGAAACTGCTGATGACTTTACTGACACCTTCCTGCTTGTTCATAACAGTTTCGCAAATTGTTCTGTCACTGTGGAATTCCACAACCATCCTAGTTTCAATATTTCCCTGGGAAAAGAAAGCTTTCTGAGCCCCTGACCCATGCGGTCCATTTTCATTGAACTCAAGGCTTCTTTCTGATGACTGATTGTGGTCATTTCCCTTAAACAAGGCCTTGTTCCCACACCTCTCCCAGTCTCAAAAGCCCAGCTTAAACACAGAGACAAAGTGTGCCTTATACTCAGCTCCAGAACCCATGCTGCTGGTCAAGAGAGAGGAACGTCCTCTTGATGCTATTCAGCCCTGCCCCTACCCAGAGCCAGCAACCATTCAGCACAGAGGGAAGAGTAACCAAACCAACAGGGATGGGGCAGAGACGCCCAGGAAGCAAGAGGATGTCGAAGCTGGAACCACTGAAGTGTGCGCAGTGTCTTGTTCCTGTTGGGGACAATCCTCATTTTTCCTGCAGAGAATTCCTATGGAAATACTGCATCATGTCTGTGGAAGAATGAAATGCTCTTCTAATGTTTCCAATTTCATCTCAGAGTTCCTTCTCTGCTTCTTCCACTCCACATAACCACCCCTGCTCAGCAAATGCCCCCTGATTAAATTGGTTGGTGGTTGGTCATCTCCACCTCGTGTCCTCCACTGCTACGTCC
Organism: Carlito syrichta; assembly: GCF_000164805.1. Classification (NCBI taxonomy): domain Eukaryota; kingdom Metazoa; phylum Chordata; class Mammalia; order Primates; family Tarsiidae; genus Carlito; species Carlito syrichta. The sequence continues at coordinate 114,785 of NW_007255679.1, forward strand.
CATGGCTCCCGGCTAGGAATACACTGCAGCACGCATCCATGACACAAAGGCCACCATGACCCCCAGACCCTAGGACATCTGCCTCATAGCTCATTCTGACAAATCTATATAAGGAGGGGTTTTTTTCCGTTATAAAACTCAGTTTTGTTTCTTTTTCCAACTAAATATATCTTTAACTTTAAGGCCAAATTCACAGACGTGTGTAGTGAGTCTTGGGACCTAGCTGGTGCTAGCTACCCCCAAGCCATCACAGAGCGCACAGGCCTTTCCTTTGCGAAAAGGACACATTCCTGGCATCCCGGGGCTGAGACTCCGCCACCGCGACGTGGTGTGGCTGCCATCTGCTGGCAGGGGCCTGACACTACAGGATGGCCCACCTGCAAAACCATCAGGAAGCAGCACCTGGAAGCAAAAACTCCCTCTGGAGGCAGGAAGAACACGTTTCTTTATAAACATTGCCCATCATTAACACTAAAAAAAAAAAAAAAAAAAAAAAAAAACAACAACCTCCTCTCTGAAAAAGCTCGAGAACAGTAGAAAATGGGTTTCTGGCAGAGTTCCAGCTGCCAAATGCAGTGACAAAATGGGGCTATCAGCCGCAACCTCACAACCCCCTGGAACCCACCACCATATACCAGGAGGTAAAATCCATTGATTCTGACAGCGAGATCCCACCTTGTAAAGCCTGGTGTGGGGGACACTAAAAATTCGGGAGAGCAAGCTGAAGTCGAAGCTGGAATTCCTGCAGCACAAGCAATGTCTCTTTCTATCAGGGAAAAATGCTTATTCTTTCTAGAAAAATTCTTATTCTTGGCATATGACAACCAGGAACAGGTTGAGGGATTGTCCTTAAGATACTGACAGTGGTCGTGGCCTCTTTAGATACTGACAGTGGCCATGGCCTCTCTCTTTAAAAGAAAAGATTGTGTTTTGGGAACCCAAATGACCCACACATGTGCATTGACTTTTGAGGCAAGAGGGAATTCTTTTTTTCTTATATAAAAGCCATGGCTCAATGTTTGAGGATAAAAATCAAGCACTAAAAATGTTTGCACAAGCACACCCTTGTAGCTAGAGCCTGGCGCCCAGGCTCAGGGCCGACTTTCCTCCCCAAGTCCTTCCTTCACAGCTAGTGGCAACAAGTTCCCACAGTTGACTTCGAGGAACGCCGCTGCTGCTCTCCACGCCCAAGAAGAGGACTTGGGTGACTGTGACTGGACAGTGGCAGGAAGGACTTCATCCTGATGGTGGAGTTACATGAAATGTCTCAAAAAGACCTCATTCATCATAGAAGCAACGTATCACACCCTGGAAGCACCATCTGCTGTTAATCAGCACAAATTTCTCCAAGAATGATGGTGGGAACTGAGACAAATGTAAAATGTTATAAAACCCAGAGTGTATAACAAATATTGTGTTGTATACTTATGTAAATATGACGCTTCCCATCCCCAACGCCTGTTTCTTTTCCCATCTTAGTCAATGGTCATGCTTCTGCTCAGTTGCTTGAATCCCAGGTGCACCAGCTCCCTTGCAGCTCTGTACCCTAGCCCCGACACCTGATCCATCCCCACGTCTTGGCAGCAGCTCAAAACCCAGTGCAGTCCCCACCAGCATGGGCCTTTCCACTTTCTGTCCTTGGGAAGGAACTACAGCAGCAACCCATCGGTTGGCCCCTGCTCCATCTACACTCTTCCGCCTTCCATTCTTGACAGCACTGTTGAAGTGATCTTCCTGAGATGCAGACCCCCAGTGTGTCTTGGAGAACAGAAACCCAGCCCCATAGCAAGGGTTCCAGACCCTTCCATGATCTGAGTCCCTGTGCTCTTTAAACTCATCATCTTCCTCTCCCTCCCCATGGCTCATCAACTACAGACCCTCTGACCTCTTTTCCCTTCCCCCAGGTGCTCCCCTCGGGAATCTGGACCTGAGTGGTCCTCTGCGGGGTCCCAGGATGATCGGCACAGTCCTCTGTGAGGCCCGGCAACTTGTGTATCCAGTTTCTTCTTTCGCTGTCAGCATCACAGAGTACACAGCACCCACTACAGGGCCACTTCCTGACACCGTGTTGAGATCAGCCCTTCCCCGCTCCCGTCAAAGAACTCTGTCATACGGGTCTCACACCGTCCGTCACATCTGCCATCATCTTGTTACCTCGTCTTCTTTCTGACTTGTTGCCTCTATTCTAGTATTAGAACATAGGCTCGTGGGAACAGGAACCTTGCCATCTCCTTCAATGAAACCCGGCACATATGAAGCACTTAAGTATGTGGTGAGTGAATGAATGTACATGCACAATGCATCTGATAGCATTTGCCCACATCACAGTTTTCTTTTAAAAGAAAAATTGACACCTTTTTAGACTGAATCTCAAATTGGATAGTGCATCAGGGCTGGAACTCTGATACCAACAACACTGACAGGTAGTGTCAAAGCAATTTGGGTGTTGGAAGGAATATCTAGGAAGTTACATTCTACTTACGCCTATTATATATCATCCAGCCCTATGTTTTAAAAACTGAAAATGAAAGTCGCGAGTGTAGGCAAAAACACTGGACTGTAGATTTAAGAGAGCAAATATCCAGAATCTATAAGAAACTCACACAGCTCAACCACACACACAAAAATCAAAAAGCAGGCAAAGGACATGAATAGATCCTTCCCAAAAGAAGACACCCAAGCAGCTGGCAAACGTATGAAAAAATGTTCAACATCACTAGTCATCAGAGAAATGTAGATTAAAACCAATGCAATGTCATCTAACACCAGTCACATGTTGGTGCAGATGAAACACTCATACACTGTTAGTAGGATTGAAAACTAGTTCAACCTCTGTGGAAAACAGTATGGCGATTCCTCAGAGAACTAAAAATAGAACTACCATTTGATCCAACAATCCCACTATCGAGGATCTACCCAAAGGAAAATAAATCCTATTTAAAAAGATGCCTGTACTTGTATATACATTGTAGCACTATACACAATAGCAAAATCATGAAATCAACATAAGTGTTCATCAACAATTGAATAATCAGTCTGGACTCAATAGAGAAAATGTGCCTTGAACATTTCAGAGTCATGAAAAAAAGAATGAAATCATGCCCTTTGCAGTAATGTAGATGGAGCTGGATATCATCATCCTGAGGAAACTGACTCAGAAACAGAAAATCAAACACTGCATGTTCTCGCTTATGTATGGGAGGGATCCACAAAGATGGAAATAGTAGACACTGGAAACTCTAAAAGCAGAGAGGTGGTTGGGGGCATTAGGGTTCACAAACGACCTGTCATGTGCAGTGTTCACCATCTGTGTAACTGACCACCTGAGACCCAAGCCCCACCAGGATGCAATATGCCCATGTAACAAATATGCCATGTACTGGTACTCCCTGCATCTAAAATGAAGAATTATTTTTAAAAAGAGAGAGAACAAACATATATGACAGCACCCACGCTTAACAATAACCTCTAAAATCTCTACTGCGGCCCATTAGGGTCTTGGGATTTTGTGAGGACATAGAGAAGCTCGGCTTCCTGAGCATGGAGGTGAGAAGGCCAATCTTGCTCAGTTGCTGAGAACGAGAGGATGGCCCTCCATGGTGATGGGGAACAGAGCAAACACCTGCAGTATTCATGTCTGCATTGGGAGGCACTACGCATAGTCACTGCCATCATTTTGAACTCCTCAGAGAGTGTTGTCAAGAGCAGCCAGAGCATCTTCAGTCCAGATGATCAGGCCCATCCACTGCCTAATCTGAGAGAATTCTGCAGTCTGAACGGGACTCAGATAAAAGTGAGGGAGGTTTTTTTGTCATTTTTGCATTGGGACTGGTGAGATCTGTTGACTAAGCTCAGGCAAATCTCTGAGTAAATGCTAGAGTTTGGATCTGGAATGAATGAAGAGAAACCAGCAACCCTCAAAGCTGCTGAGACAGCCTGTGCCCCGAGGCAGGCGTCCCATCACCGTGGAGCTGCTCCCGGGCTTCCCCACACTTGCACGCACAGCCCCGCTGGTTCTTCGTGGGGCACACAGTGACTTGATGAGAGGTAACTGTGGCCGGTCACTACCCGCTTTGTAGGGTCGCTGTGAACATCAAACAACATGTGTGAGATGTTTAACACGGCCTCCGGATGTAGGAAAAGTCTAATGGATGTTATTATTTGTATTATTCCTATTTTATACCTGCTAAATAATGAGACTTAAAGAAGTTTCAGAAAAAAAATCCCAAAGGTCGGAAAAGTAATACATTGCAAAGCTAGAATTCAGTCCCTAGAGCCTTCGGACTCAAAAGGTCGTGCTCTTACCCATCTTTCTGATTAAGTGGTTTTAAGCAAGCTGTGTGAGCAAGTCGGGGTTCTCCAGAGAAACAGAAACAGTAGAGAGAAATGATAGATGCACAGATGATAAATGATAAAGATAGAGATGGGGGGAGAGAGAGACAGAGACAGAGATAGTGATAGAGAGATAGAAATGTATATAGAGATATGGAGGAAAGAGAGAGAGAGAGATACATATAGAGGTATGGTATAGGTGGCATAAATATAGATAGATTTATTGTAAGGAATTGGTTCACAAATTGTAAAGGCCAGCAAGTCTGAAATCTGTAGGGTGGGAAGGTGTGCTGGAAATCCCAGCAAAAGCTGATGCTTCATCCTTGAGGCTGAGGGCAGTCTGGAGGCAGCATTCCTTTCTCTTTAAGGGACCTCAATCTTTGATCTTAAGGCCTTCAACCGATTGGTTTAGGCCTACCCACATTATGAGGGTCATCTGCTTTTCTTAAAGTCTACTGATGCTAATCACATCTAGAAAATACTTTCACAGCCACATCTAGAGTGCCGTTTGACCAAAAAACAAATTACCTAACAACAACGAGGCCCAGCCAGGTTGACATATAAAAATTAACCACCACATGAGAAAAGTGAAGCAAAAAGGTCCAAGTACTAGGAGAAAAGAAAATGAGTTATTATTATTAAACAACAAGCCTAGTAATACCAGAACACTGTGCCTTGCTTTTCAATTTTTTGTATGTTTTCGTCCACGTTTGATGGACAAGCGAAGGACACTGCTTATAAAATCCACTTAGCCTGTTAACAAGGGGGCTCTGGGAAACCTGAGACAGAGAAAAGAGGTCGCTGCAATCCCTGCAGGCAAAACACAGCTCTTGCCCATGGGTGATGAGCGCCCTGTGTATCTCTAATCGCCACTCTCCCCCGAGGGTGAACAGTTCCTGAAATCACACAAAATACGAGTGCCCAGATTTCTATCGTGAGTCACCATCATTATGTTTATTTTTAATATGTGCTGTCAAGGTTAAACTTGTGAATTTTCCCTCCACCAATCTTTCAAAGTTTCTTTTGTACTCCACCGGTGACAGAACAAAAGAACTAATTGAATCAGACAGCACCACGTGATTAGGAATGCCTGGGCCTCACAATTCCTACATTATTTTCCCAGAATTTGAAATTTTAAAGGTTTACTCAAACTAAGAAGCAAATAACTGCTTGGACAGGAAGTCCCAAGTGCACTTAATGCACGGGTGAAGAAACTCATATCATCTGTATGAAACGACAGAAGGCGCTTAAGGTGGCTTGCTGGAGAGTAGGGTCCACTGCCCACCCAATACTCCAAGGGCAGAGGAGGGTTCACTTCGTTAATGGTTGCAAAAGGGACCTTTTGTGAAAAGTCATCCTGGAGCTTTGGGTGTCCTTGGAGCAGAAAGTGCCTGTGGCTTTCGAAGTCGCAACAAGATGTGACATTGGCCTGGGCAGCCTCATCATTTGGAAATGCTTCAAGCCAATAGTCCTAAAACAGGTTCAACTAGGTATTTGAACAAGATTCCAAGCTCTCCATGAGGAAAGGGGGTCACAGGAACACCCTGACCGATTTAGTTCTGACCCTGAACTTGCCTTCCCATTCTGAAGAAAAACAGAAAGAAACAGATTTTCCTGCTTAAAGGGCAGTTTTGGCAAATACAGATTGTTACCCTAGTTTTCCCTTAAACAACTCCCCCAAATTACCTAACAGTAATTACTTGCAATCACATCCAAGGTTTTCCTGAGATGAGTTCTGCTAGATTCCCTTTACTCCACCAAGTTCTTTCCCGAGTCGCTTTAGTCACCTGTGTTGGTCAGGATGAGGTCGGAGCAGCAGCAGCAGTAAGGGAATGATTGCAGGTGTCTGACCTTGGCAACCGTGGGTAGAGTCAGCAAGTGCAATGGGGCTCCTGCAGTGGGGTCAGCGGGTCTGTAGGGAACAGAAGGACAAAACGGGGAAGAGGAGCTCTAGAGGAAGACACAGGGCAGCTGGACCCCAAGATGGAGGAGAATCTGCACCTTCAGACTCTCATCCAGGCCTCCAATGTTGATGACTAGAGTGAAGACGGGGAGACCCCTTTGCCATGGAATGAAACCTGCACCTGACCCAGGTTTGGAACAACTGAGAGGGAGGCCAGCTAGAACTGCCACAAGCCTTGGGGTGAGGCTTTGGCCAGGAAGGACAGCACAGGGGCCACAAAGCTCATCCTGGTGCTGTCATGGACACCAGAGGAAGACCCGTTGCACCTCCCTCGCCTCCTAATCTGTACACAATGTCTTCTGTGCACACCCAGCCTGGAGCTGCTCAGGAATGGGATGCTTGAACCTGCAGTTTCCAATGAACTAAATGGGCACAATATAAATCTACCATATGCCCCTGTTAAATGATACCCCAGGAAATTCTTGGCCAGTTCTGCCACAAATCCAGCTATCAGTGAAACAGAAGTTGTATGAGATCAGGAGGTGAGGAGACAGGAGAGAATATCAATGCCAGATGACCTTGGTGTCAGCCCACCCTGCCTATCACAAGTGAGTGAAAACAATCCAGGAATGTATACAAAATGGTCCTGGGTCCATCATGACCCAGAGGCAGAGCAAGAAAAGCAGTTCACCTCTCAGTAAATCTATTACCTGCAAGTCCAGGAAAAGACATGGAGAAGGCGATGTTCCCAGGGATGCCCACCCAGGCCACATACACTTGGGATTCCCTGAAGCTGTACATAGGAACCAACTTGTCTCCTCATGTTCCTTCTCATTTAGAAAGTGTTGCATCACCTATGTTCATCATTCTGATTTTGGCATTTATATTTTCTTTAAGCATTATACTTTTCATAATAGTCATCAGAATGTACTCAACAATAAGGCAAAGAAATTAAAATTTTTAGAATTGATTTCTCAATTGTTTTAATTTGTGATGTCCTTGTGTAAAAAGTTTAACTAAATACAATCAATGCATAGATTATGTTAAAGCCAATGTTCTAAACCTTAGCCCTTAAACATTTATTGCGTAGCGTTAAAAACAAAGTCTTGTGTTCATGCAGCCAGCTTCCAATGTAAGTTCACCCACTTGCCAGCAACAGGCCTACAACAAGTTCCTCTGACTTCTAGAGGTTAGTTCCTTTTCTTTAAAATAGAAATCAGAATTTTTTTGATATAAAAAAAGACACTGGCACTTGTATGTTCATTGCAGCTCTATTCACAATAGCAAAGTAATGGAACCAGCCTAGGTATCTATTGACGACTGACTGGATAAAGAAAATGTGGTATATGTACACCATGGAATACTACACAACCATAAAAAAGAACAAAATTGTGTCCTTCACAGCAACACAGATGCAGCTGGAGACCATCATCCTAAGTGACCTAACTCAGAAACAGAAACCAAACACCACATGTTCTCACTTACATGTGGGAGCAAAACACTGGGTACACATGGACATAAAGATGAAAATAATAGGCACTAGGGACTGCTAAAGAGACGGAGAGGGGACAGGGACAAAGGCTGAAAACTATGTACTGGGCATCATGCTCACTATTTGAGTGACGGATCCCATAGAGACCCAAACCTCACCATCACACAATGTACCCATGGAACAAACCTGCACGTGTACCCCTGAGTCTAAGATGAAATTAAATTTAAATTAGCAAAAAAGAAATCAGAGTATTCTAGAACTAAACAAGATAATTCAGAGTTCGCATTCACTGCAGTTCCATGGGATAGAAGGAACATCCATGTGGAGTCATTAATCATTATTATCTTTGGTGTTATTGGAATTGGCACCACTAGTAATGGTGTCATAGCAATTAGTATTAACAATTCATTATTACTAATTAGTCTTATTGACAGCAGTTAATCACCAAGACTATATTGGACCTCAAGCACTGAATGCGATGCAAATGGACTTTTCTGAGTTTCTTATTGAAAGGAATAATTTATGTGCTTTCTTTAAGAGGTCATATTAATGAAGCTGGAGTTTAATATAAAAAGAAGCTGATTTTATCACCATCTGCCTTAGAGTCTATTGAATCTCCCAATATGAGAATTGTGATGCAAATTTCAAGCCAAGGCTTCCAGACAAGAAATGAAATCATATGAAATTCAGTGAGTACCTTTGCCATCCTACCTGTAGCCATTTATCTCCTTTCTATTGTTCAGGTTCCTCCTCAAAATTAAGACGTGCTCATCAAAGCAGATGTCTGCCGACCAACAGCCTCTCTCCAGCTGACCTTGGCCACAGTCAAGACGTTCTTAGCGTGGCCCTATTACATGGAAACACTTTATTTTGACATTGTTGGGGCCTCCTGGGCATGCAGCCCCCTTTTCACTGCACAAATAAAAGCTGTACTAGTATTTACTACAGAGTATTTCATCCAGAGCTCTTAAGCTGCTTCCTTCACCAAGGTTCCCCAACTTTCTTAACTAACATCTTTATTCAGTGCCATGCAGTTGTTGACAAACATGAGACTGGGTGCATTCAACTTCAGGTCCCAGTTTACCACAACAGAGCCTGAGAGACAACTTAACCAAAGAGAAGGGGAAGTGCCCTAGTGACCAACCCACTGTTGTGCTAGGATTCCAAACAGCACTCCTTTTTTTAAAACTGTAACCTTGAGAAGGTTGTTGACTTATTTTCTGTTAAAAACTTAGAGTTGTAAGTCATAGGATCTAATCATTATATGAAAAGATTCTAAAATTAGATCAGTGTGGTATATTGATTCAAAACCTCAGATGCAAGCAAAGCTCAGTCTAGGGCAGTTTCTAATAGCAAGTTAAGTGTCCTAGAAGTCATACTCCTGTGGAGAATTGCAGTCACTTTCTCCCTTCCTTGCCCCAATCAAAAGCAGAATAAAGACAACCCTGAGTGAAGAGCTGCCCAAGAGTCCTGCAAACAACTGACCAGCAGCCATCAAGAAACTGCATCCATGACAATGTTTCTTGGTTTATGAAAACAGTATTTGACCATCCCCTTAATTTAGGTGTACAAATTCTAATGCTTGGTCTTGGAGCATGTGTGTTTATGAGAATGACAGCAGTTTAAGTCTGCACTAACAGTAGCCACCAGCCTCACATGTGGCTACTTTAACTGACACTTAAATATAAAATGAAATTAAAAATTCAACCCCTCAGTCACACTAGCCGTATTTCGAGTACTCAACAGGTGTAGGTAGTTAGTGGCTGCAATATTGGAAAAGCACAAAGAGCGAACATTCCCATCAAGGCAGAAAGGTGTATTGGACATGCCTCTACAGCTCCTCCATGAGATGGCCTCCACTCTTCCTCCATTAGACAACCTCCCCCTTCCTCTGGGGGACAGCCTCCTCTCTTCCTCCGTGACACAGCCTCCCTTCTTCCTCTGGGGGACAGCCTCTTCTCCACTGCAGGTGCACACATGCCTCTCCTTATTCCAGCACCTTGCCCCACAGTCCGGATGGACTGGCACTCTCTCTTGCTCTTGCAATCCCCTTCCTCCCATGTTTTATTTCTATTTTCACTGTGGAGAGTTTCCTGAGCACACCAGTCCCTGTAGGACTTTTCCAGGTTTCCCTATCAGTGCTGCTCAAATGGCGATTTCTCTACGTTTCTAGCATTTCCTCTCACATTGTTCAGGTTTCCAGTTGTGTCACCTGTGTTTCCTGAGTACATAAACCATGCCTTATGTCTCCCCATCACAATGCTTTTCACACGCTAAGAGCTAAAAATATGTGTGAAATGAATACAAGAATCAATCTCCTAGTTTCTCTCTATTAAAATGTCTGGATGCAATCACCGGTACAGACCTGATTAAAGGATGAGTGACATCCCCGGAACTTAGTGATGAAGGTGTCACGTGTGCACCAAGACTCACATCATCACTCACCAGGGCCTCTCGCCATCACCAGGGCCTCTCGCCATCAGCAGGGCTCATGTTTGTCTTGTGGGTATGAACGCATAAGACATTGCCTGTGGCCTCTCTAGAATTGAAAACTGCAAGTCATTTCCTACATCAGATCAATCACAACGATTTTGTTCCTGTCTTCAACTCCTGTCCATCAAGCCAGCCAATGTCGGGAGCTCGGGGTAGGGAGGGCGACCTCAGGAAGTTGTCATTTCTCTAGTCGTTGCAATATGCTGCGTATGCCTGGTCTCATCTCAGGAGAGGTCCTGTCTTCACTCCAGTTGGAAGCCACATTCTAAACAGAGAATGGTGCATCTGTACACCTGTTTACCCTCCTCTCCTGGAACCAAGAAAGCCATCCTTGGAGACCACAAGACCCCATTCTCATCAAGTGTGGACATTGTCTCAGGCCCACCTCAACCCGGTTCTCTGGGGGCCACAGCCAGTCACGTCGATGTGTACTTCCCTGTCTCCGCTTCTGGGTCCACACCACCCTCAGTGCTGCTTATCTTCTGTGTTAATTCCCAGCAGACAATGCCTATCTGGCCATGGCTAGCTGGCATTTTTTCCTCCATTCCTTTGCTTAAAGTTTACTTTTGCTGTGGTTTATTATCTCTTGGGCTCAAAAGGAAAATGTGACCCTTTCAGGAGGTGACCGTCTTTCAGAGTGTCAGTGGCAGGACAACATGAACTCCTCCCTAAAAGCCTTCATCAGCAGAAAAGTTCTTTTGTCCTTGAAAGGATGTGACATTCTCCAGGTCTGGACCCAAGGAAGACAGCTGATGAAAGAAGGAGCCGGAACTGAACACTGCCAAGAAACCCTAGAAGTTGTTCTTACCCCAAATTCTTTGGTTTCTACATGCTATATGTTTAGAAGTGTGTGTCCTCTCGGGTGCAGGAAAGGATGCAGATCAATAGACTACCTCCTCCATCTGGTGACTGAGCCATCTGTTCACACACGCCTTTCTTCTCCAAGCCTCACATTCTGAACAAATGATAACCCTTAGAATATTAAAGGGGGCAAAATGGTTTTGAATAAAAGAGGAGGGCATTTGGGAACATGTGAGTCAAAATAGGAGGCACGACAGCCAAACTTAATCCACAAACGAAGAAAAAAAATCAATAAAATAGAGTAAATATTTCTGAAGTCAAGAAATGCAGATATAAATCACCATTAATTTCTTTGTTTTTGAGCATTACTTTGCTGAGGCTGGGAAACACTGATAGGCCCTGGTGCAGCAATATAAAGATGGCCCCTCTGGCGTACTACATGACTGAGGGTTTCCCTGGGACACTTCCTGAGAAGCAGCTTGGTGTGGGGGCTCTGGACTAGGCTCCCTTGGCAACTGGCAGCTGGAGGACACAGATCAGGAAGGCTCCTTCCAGGGTGTACAGAAGAGCAGGGCTGGGAGTAGTTCGACTGTGACAGCTCAGCTCACTGCAATGTGTGGGGACATGCTCTCCGAGGACACCTGGGGACTCTGCCAGCCTCCTGTTGATAGCACTCCAGTGTGTAGTCCTCACAGGGACATTCAAAGCCATGAGAAAGCCACAGCCAAGTCCACGCATTAGCCCTCAACCACTGCCAGAGAACAAAGGCGTCTCCTGCCCCATTCTGAGTGAGGGCCTTAAGGCGGTGAGTTGTATACAGACACAGGTCAGAAGAGGCTGGGAAAGGTACCTTCGGGGCTTCACACCCCTGTGTGATGTGATGGAACTTAGGGTAGGGGAACAGACGTAGATTCTGAAGCTATCTTCAGATTTAAATATGTCTTCAGTTCCCCAATTCCTCCTCCAGGAAGGTGAACTGAGAAGCCAGTGGATCAGAGCCCATGATGCTCACAGAAGGGTTGTTTATGACGGAGAAACGACACTCGCGATCTAAATGTCCGTTGAGAGGGGATTCACTAACCAGCAATGACACAGTCATGAAGCAGGACTCTGTGTGAGCGGCATCATAGTGTCTACCATGCCTCGTTCTCCCAGAACACACAGAAAGTGCCCGAAGTCAGGTGCACCATGGCCTATGTCTGCTTACAGGACCAGGAACAAAGTGCTTGGCTTCACTTTGAGATAGAAACCACAGAAGCCCTGTGTCGTGTTCCAGCATTCATTCCCAGCTGCAGAGACCTGAAGTCCTTTGTTGAGATGAGAACCATCAGGCAGAAGAGGTGTGGGTCTCCAAGTCACCTTTGAGGACTGGATCCACAGCCAGCTTTGGGAGCAAGACACCATTCTTTGTGCTGCTGGGGTCCATTTGTTACTATAGAGTAACCTTGCCTATTCTGACTAACACAACTCAAGGCGGATAAAAGACTGATCTTTCTGTTCATCAAAAGAAAAGTAGACATGACATGTTGTTTGAAGAAAATTATTTTAGAAATGGTAAGCGTTCAGTAAATATTTGGACTAGAAGAATGAACTGAGAAAAGCAAGTTACCAATAGTATGTACAGTGTGATTTATCCAACTCCTGTCATGTGACTGCACACATGGTGAGTGCATTAAATGTGTGCAGAAGGGGAGCGTTATCTAGGACTATAAGATTTCTGATGCATTTTGCTTTCTTCTATATATTCTTCTACATATTGGCCGTGTATTATCCTAATAAATAGGAAACCACATGTACATTAATACAACCATAACACAAAAAATGCCAGCTACCATTATGTTACCACCTGTATAAAATATTTAAAATATTCTCCCATATTTTTAAAGAAACTCATAGTTATTGTGTATTCATTGACTTCTAAATACATGGACGTAGGTGGCAGGTCCAGATATACTTCTTGGCTCCGCCCTCAGCAGCCATGTAACCCTGCCAGAATTATTTCTTGAAGATTCAGCCACTGCTCTTCAGACAGGTTGTAGTCTCTGAGTACTGGATTTGAATTCACACTGCTTCCCTTCAACAGTAGCAAATTGCTCAAGTCTTGGATGGGCTGGATTGTATATGGGCATAGCCATAACTCTGGGACCAGACTGTCACTGTTCAAGTCTCAGGTGTGTGGCTAGCTAACTGCATGACTCCAGACAAATCTCTTTACCTTTTCGTGCCTTATTGTCCTCATCTGGAAAATGGGGGTGATAACGGTACCTACTGGAAGGTTCTTACAGTGAGTGAAGGCATTAACGTTCACTGAATTCTTTTTTTTTTTTGAGTTGGAGTCTCACTCGGTCGCCCAGACTGGAGTGCAGTGGCCGCTCCCGGCCTCTGCAGCCTCGCCTGCTGGGCTCCGGCGATCCTTCCGCCTTAACCTTCCTAGTTCCCGGAATTACAGGCATGCGCTACCACGCCCGGCTGATTTTTTGATTTATGGTAGAGATGAGGTCTCGCTGCCCAGGCGGGTCTTGAACCCGCGGGCTCAGGCAATCCACTCACCTCAGCCTCCCAAAGGCGCGGGATTACACGCTGAGCCACCGAGCCCGGCTTCACTGAATTCTTAGAACAGCTTCTGGCACATCAGTATTTATGAATACAGGCTAATAAATACAACACGTGATGTGTTTGGGAAAACGCCCCTCACGTAGTGCTGTGGAAGTACTCTCTAAATTTCAGTTGTGCGTAAACTCAGCCTGAGGCACAGTGAGAATACAATACAAAGTGTGTGCCTGTCAAGGAAATCTAAGATGCTGAAGAGGGTATCCTGTTTTCCGAGGAAGTCATTTAGAAAGTGAGTCCTTCCCCTCCCACAGTACGCGTGACATGAGCACCAAGGTGGTGGACGTGTTGACTCCATTTGTCTTCAGTCACTCACATTCTCAGGGAGAAATGTCATTATAACTGTGTGTGGATGCAAAATGGCTTTTGATTGAGATCTAGGCATCCCCTCCCTAGGTTTCACAGGTGGCTCAGAAACCGCTGAGAAGTTCGGGTGCTGGTGAAGGGCCTCCACCACCTCACATCCTCCACAGTGTCTTAGTTCTGTCCATTCACACGCATCACAGTGAATTGTTGAAAATGTAATCTAATTGGCAATAGTGGAAAACTGCTGGGGGAATGGGGTGGAATTGGCAGTTGAGGGAAACTGCCAAGGAGGGAGGGGCATACCTCATCAACAAGGGTACCTGCATAATGAACATTTGTATACCTAACCTTGAATTGTACCCCACCTCTTTAAAATAAAAACCAAAGTGTAATCTAATAATAGTAACCAGGCAAAAATTAAATAAAGGTGCTCTTTTTTCTCCTAGCCAATCTCTTATGATAAAATCAAGAATGTATTCCTCCCACTCCTGGGAGAGTAACCAGAACTAGTCTCCGATCTCCATCCCCCCAGTCCTCCAGGTCACAGGACACGAGGGCCTCTGCCAGTCCTCTGGATTACAGGACACAGGGGCCTCTGCTCGCCCTGCCTCCACCCTCCCAAAGGAGCCTGGTCCCAGGGTCTACACCTCCCAAGTCCTCCAGGTCACCGGACACAAGGGCTTCTATTCGCCCTGCTTCCATCCTCCCCCAGGAGCAGGGAGCAGCAGAATCCCTAGTGAGGATTCCTGGAGAGATACTTCAGGTCCAGTGTTCTAGGCTCGAGTTGACACTATGTAGAATCCCCTAAAGAGGCTTGGCATCTTGAAGATGGGGAAGGGGAGCCTGGAACCCAAGAGAGGATCCCCTGAACTTAATCAGTTGATGGTGCCAGGTGACTATTCACTCAGTGAGACCCCTGAGCCAGCTCTCCCAGGGTTGCATCCTGTGGCACTTGCCAGTGCCCAGGGGTGGACACAGGACCTCAGGGACCTCAGTGAAGACACTCTGAGGCTAAGATGACCACGCAGAACAGCCAGAAGCCATCTACCCCACGGGACCACGAATCCACAGGGCCACATGACTCCTGGGCCCTGTCACTGAGGGGATCCCTGCTTGGTATGGCAGGGCCAGAGGAACCCTTGGTGTTATGGACTTCCTACTAATGTTGGCAAGAAGAGGCCTGGAGCCTGATTTGACTTGGTTTAAACAAATATATAAACATGACATTAACTGTATCCCAAGTGGCACGTGGTGAAGAAAAGTATTCTTTTCATAACTTGTTTTAAAAATGGTCCGCTTACTGTGAAAAATGCTAGGAGAGCACAGTTGGGACCCCACGCTACCTCTAACCACATCACAGCTCCTGCCCCAGAAGCATGCCATGGAAGGGGTCCTCAGCTCTCATGGTTACGATGGAGGGCAGCATAAGGCTAGTGGCAAGTCTGTGATGCACATGCCAGGCTTCTACACAGAGAGATACCCAGAGAAGTGGAGAGACGGGGGTGACCACATCCCTGAGAGGCTGAGCTCCAGTCAATGTCCAGCAACTTCTGTCCACCCTTCATCTCACTCCCCACCAAGTTTTCTGCACCCCCAGTACTTTCAGAATAATGGAAGTACACCAGATTGCAGCTGGAAAATATGGCAAACTTGGATCTCTGCCATATTCCCACCCCAGGAAAGAGCCATCATGAAGGTGCTATGTCCAGTGGTGAAATGGGACCTTGCAGGACGTGAAGTGTCCCCAGAAAACAAAGAACTAGTGGCACAAGGCCAGACACTCACTCTCACGTATACTTCTCCCTGAGAGTTCAGAAAGAAGTGAGGGAGAGTTGCTCATTTTGGTCCATGCAACTCCTGCTCCTCTTTTCTGTTTGGTTTATCGTGAGAGCATGGCTTCTATTCCAGGGCAGAGGGAAGGCTGGAAGTCAATCTCACCCACCTCTTTCAAAAAGAGTTTTATGGGTGACCACGGGAATTTAAACGAAAGAAAAAAAATCACATCCTATACCAGGAAAAATACTTGCCGGCAGCCTCAAGGAGATAAGCATCCTATGACGGTCTAGGTTCAATAAGGCAGCCTGGAAGCTTCCCTTGTAGGAAGCTTGGTGGCGTTCTCAGTGCCTCTCTGAATGACAAGAGCAGGTGGATACCGCTTCTCTCACCTGGTGGGCACAGGAGAGGCGAATGTCCTCAATCATGTGTTCCCTTTCAGTGAATTATCTCTGCTCTCCATCCAGCTAATGGGATGTGGGGGGTGGGAGATGGAAGTGAGAAGCTGGACTATTTGGGGAGAATATATCAAGTTAGAGACTTGTCTCACATACATCAGAATGAAATCCAATTAAATTAAAAGTGAAGTGTAAAAAATAAACAAGACCCAGAGATAGTAGATTATTTAACAGCTATTATTAAAGAAAAACTTTATAAGCAGAAAAGCAGAAAATGAAAGGGAAAATTTTAATAGAATTTGTTACACATAAGTTTAAATTTTCATATATAATGAAGCAATGTAAATAAAATTAATAGGCAGATAACAAACAGAAAATAGTTGCAATGTTTAATATAGATAAAAGATAAGTATCTATGATATATAGATGATTCTTATAACTCAATAAGAAAAAACTAGAAAAAAGAAGACAAAGGAAATGCTCAATTTTTAAATATGCAAATTATTAATAAGCATATGAGCAAAACTTTACCTCATAAAGAATCCAAGTATTGAAATAATAAATAATATTCTCACCAAACAGCAAAGTTGTTTTAAAATAACAAACTCCATGATGGTGAAATCTTGAAAAACTTGTAGTAAAACATGTAAATAGTTATGAATCTTTTCAAATAAGTTGGACAATTTATTGTCTAACAAAAGCCTAATCCTGAGATTGGCAAAAGTGGGTCCTGCCAGGTGGTGGGAAGCCCAAAGTGCTTCCAGGTCATGGGAAGCCCAAAGTAAAGAGTCTTCAAAGATGAAAAGAGTATCATGGGTGATCATGGGAATTAAAACAAAAGGAAAAAAATTCACATCCTACACAGGAATAGTCATTGCCAGCAGCATCAAAGAGATAAGCACCACCATGATGGCCTGGGATTAAGGAGGACTCCAGCCGGCCTCTACTCTCTGTGTAGACTCAACCAAGACACTCAAGGAAGGACGTTCCTCCAGGTCCTGATGGGACCTCCTCTTCTATGCTCAGGGTGGCATCACTGCCCAAGGCCAGGTCCTAAAAGTGAGGGCTGGCCCTCACACATATCATCCCATGGAAAGTTTATCCCAAGGGCCAGTTTGAAGAAATGCCATCCCATGCATCTGCTGTGACACCAAAGCTGAGGTACACTTGGCAGGCCCAGCCATCAAGGTTTGTAGCAGTAAAGATCATTCACTTCTAGAAGTATGATCTAATGAAACAGAGATACAAACAATGTCTGCCCAAGGATATTTATAGATGCCCTTTATACCTGAGGACTAGTAAATTATGGAAACTTCAAATGATGATATGCCAAGTAATTTAAAACAATATTTCCAAGAAGTTCTTAATGATCTGTGAAAGCACTCATGATAGAAGTAGTGGAAAAAATCAAAACAAAACTCTTTCTATGGTTTGATACAGGGTTTCTTTCTTTTTAAAAGAGAAGGCCAGGAGACAACAAAATGTTAACATTGGTTTTCTCCAACACAAGAGAATAATGTTTTTTGTTTAATTACACAATTATAATTTTCGAAAGGCGTTTTGTATCTGTAAAAGCTGAAGTCTGAAGTCTTAGACTGAAGACAGCAAAGGAGTGCAGGAAGCCCCAAGTGGAGGCTTCACAGGCCCCATACCTCCCACCCACTGCCCGAGATCCAGCTGGTATGTGTGCTTTCATATTTATTGAAATAATAAATAATATTCTCACCAAGTGGCAAGGTTGTTTTCAAATGACAAACTCCGTGATGGTGGGGCTTTTGAAAAACTTGTAGCAGAAACTGTAAATGGTAGTTAAGAACCTTTTCCTTTTCCTTTTTTTTTTTTTTTTTTTTTTTTGAGTTGGCGTCTCACTCTGTTGCCCAGGCTGGAGTGTAGTGGCATGCTTACGGCCAATGCAACCTCAACCTGCTGGGTTCAGGTGATCCTTCCATCTCAGCCTTCCAAGTAGCTGGAACCGCAGGTACGTGCCACTACACCTGGTTAATTTTTTTATCTACTATAGAGATGAGGTCTCACCAAGTTGCCCAGGCTGGTCTCAAACTCCTAGACTCAGGCAATCCTCTCACCTTGGCCTCCCAAAGTCCTGGGATTACAGGCTTGAATCACTGCACCCGACCAGGAATCTTTTACAAATAAATTGTACATTTTATTTTTTTATTCTACTGGCAGATTCATGTGTATTTATTTCAGGAAAATTGAGTCATGCTAGAGTCATATTCAGAACATATTTAGAGTGCTGAAACTTGATTTTTATCATTCAAAAAGAGACCATGAAGATCTTCCTTGCACTTTCATGCACTCAGACATTCTTGGTTATTTTTTAACAGAAAAATTTATCCGTTTAATTATATTTTATTTCTTTAATCTTTCATAATTCCAATTTTTCCCAATATGCCCAATGCTCAATAATTATACAATGAGCATATATTACATTCAGGATCAGAAATAATTACACACATTTTTTTAAAGGAGGAAGGAGTTTCAGCACCGAGGACGGGGAGAGAGCACGTCCTTGCATGTACCACCATGAAGGGGAGACACATTCCTCTGTTCAGCCTGGGGCAGACATGCGCCAGAGCCCACTTTCCCCAATCCCATCTTTTTTGTCATGATCTAAGTGCCTGACTCAGGTCTCAACAAGTGACAAAACTAAATTGTGCTGCTGAAGCTGCTGCCAGGATAATGTAAGAGCCCCTCAACCAGTAGGAGAAGGTTGGAGGGGGGTGGGGGCTTTAGCATTCTCTCCAGCTCATTGACCTGCTGACGCCTGCTAGGAATAAGGTCAATGTCTTTCCCAGTCCCCAGCGGTCCACAATCCAGGAAGACAGCCTGGTACACAGGTGGGACTGTCTTGCACAACAGCATTCTCAACCCTGGAGATAGACAGACTCAGATTTGATCCAGACTCTGGTAATGGAGCCCAGCTGGGCAACCCGTTTGTGGTCTTTAAAATGAGATTGAAGAAACTGCCCCTTGGGGTGGGTAGGAACTGAGACAGCGCTTGGGTGAAATGCCCAGCAAGGGTGCAACACCATGTGTTTTCAACACATGACCCTCCTCCAGCTGTCTTCCCCCATCCCTGAATGACCACTCTGACCATTGCTCAAGTGCCAATTCCAAGAGGATTCAAGGCTGAGTCTGAGTTCAGTGTGAGGAAACTTGGCCTCCAGCTTGGGGTGGGGAGGGGAGAAGGTCTTTGCGCTCTCTGAAGCCAGGTGTCTCCAGACGTGCACATGCATCTTTTAGTCAGCCCAGGAAAGTAAGGCCAGAAAAGCAGTTCTGTTACTACCAAATGATTTCAAGATATAGTGACAGGAGGGCAGGGGCATGGTGTTTCATGCCTGTAATCCCAGTCCTCCAGAATCACTTGAATCCAGGAGTTCAAGACCAGCCTGGACAACATAGTGAGATCTCACCTCTACAAAAAATATATATATAAAAAAATTATCCAGGCATGGTGACACATGACTATAGTCCCAGCTACTCAGGAGGCTAAGGCAGGAGGATCGCCTGAGCCCAGGTTGAGGCTGTGATGAGCTGAGATCATGCCACCGTACTCCAGCCTGGTTGACAGAATGGCCTGTCTCAAAAAATAAAAACAAAACAAAAAAAAACATATAGGGACAGAATGCAGGATTATATGTGATTTGGGACTGTGGACATGGCCGCTCCTACTAGGCCAGATTTGTTTCCCAAACACACCCTAATTATGAAAGAAAATACCGAGGTAGATGTGAGCACAAGTGGGGCTGGAGAAAGAACTCTGGTGCAGCTTTGAGTGGAGCCCCCCTGTGGGTTCCATAGGTGCTTCTTAGCACAACAGTTTCACGTTTTGTTGGCTGCAGTTATCATCGTGGAAGGGCTCGAGCTAACACATAGGGTGGGAGCAAGCCGCCACACCCAGAGTGGGACTATCTCACTAGGTTTCAGGAGGACCCTAAACAACATTTTAGAGGGCAGTTTATTAAAAGGGTGCACTAGTGCAAAAAGCCCTTAGCACCCCTGGACACACATCCCCAGTGTATGAAGATGTGTCGGCCAACATCAGGGAGCATCAAGCAGGTTTGCACCTGAAATTCTGACCAACTCAACTAAGAACAGTCTTGCCTCGGTTTCACAGTTCTATCAAGGGAGGATCAGGGTTTCTGTATTCACCACCACCTGTATGACATTCTGAAATCCCCAGAGCATTTGGACATAAAGCCATTCATTTAGAAAAATGTCTCTTCCTTAGTGATGGCTTCTTTGATTGCAGTGATCTTGCCTCGCTCAGATCTTTATCAGTATGTGTCTGTGTTTACATCACATCACAGCTGGCACATACATGGCATGTGTCCATGTGGCATCGTTTCTACTACAGTCTAAGCCCTTTGAAAGCAAAGTCTAGGTCTGCTGTCTCCAGGTTTCCTGTTGAATTTAGCTCAGCACACAGCAGGCACATGGTAAATGTTTGTGAAATGTACGAAAATGAATGAACACACTCACAAACAATTCTAGACAAATGGTATATATTTACCTGTGTCATACACTAAGCCAAGGTCTTCATCAACTTCAATGGCTAGAACACAAAGCAGCTAGGTACAAGTGGAACAGGCTGGGCCGGAGTGGCTCCTGGGTGAACAGGGTGAGGACAAAATTCATCTATACAGGGAAGAAGTCCCTTGGCCCCATAGGGTGGTGCAGGAATCTGCGTCCAGATTTGCCAGATCCTCCCATTTTTCAGAGGCTGGAAATTGTGACCTATGTGAAATCTTTTGGTTTTAAAACATTATCAACTCTTTCATTCATGTTTAAACATGGAGCAGGACTGATAAAAGCTGCCCGTGGACCAGAAACAGACCCTAGGCTGCCCACTTACGACCTCTGTATTAAGACCCATGTCGTCAGGCTCTGCCTGGATGGTTTCCTTGTCTAATCTCACCTGACAGGAATGAGCAATGCTCTGAACCTGCAAACCTCCACCCCTGCCTTTGCCCCCCATCCTCTTCCCTTCTTGGGAGGATTGTCTCCAAGACCAGGTCTGTTACTGTGTCTGTCTCCTACTGGTTTCCTTGACTCCACTTGGAACAAACACAGTTTCCATCCCAAATTTGAGCCTGTGTCTCATGCCTTCCTCACATCCATCTTCTTGTGTTTTGCCAAGTCAAGGCCTCTTGCTGTCTTTGTAATCCAAATCCTTGCAAATCTTTGTGCCTAACACCCTGTGAAACCCATTGATCTCAGCTGGGCTATGTCTTTGTCTCTACTTTCACTTGAGTCTCCTTTCGTGTCAATCAATTTCCTTCTATTTTTTAAGTCTGGGCTGCCTCTGTGCCATTCTTCCTTGACAATAGGTTTTAGGCTCATGTTTCTCCAGAGAACGCTATCGGTGACCACTGAACTATCTCCAGCCTGGAAGCTCACTAGTTTCCTCTTCCCGGTGTGGTTTTCATTTGTGTTGATCTTCCATGTTGACTCACGCGGGATGTCACTTATTATGATGGACTCCTGGTCACCATTTTATCGATGTGTTGTGACTCTTAGACCTAGAGATAGTATTGGTCTATCTTAATCCTAAGAGGTCACTGAAATTCTGAACTCTTCTGTGAACATACTGGGAGTTGCTATTGATTTTGATTCCATGGCTTTTAGCAAGAAAGAAGAGCTTCTGGGCAAAATGTAATACACGAATACTTTTGCTACAGAATGAAAGTCTTCCTGTATAATCTCATCGGATTCATCTGCTCAGAACCTATCTCCTGCTCTCAAGGCCACTTAACCAACACCACCTGACTATGGAAACACACATACTAGAACTCACATTCAGACCCATGCTGCTCAGCTGAGAAGGCTTTCCCCACTTAGTCCTTTAACTATTTTCAGTCCTATATGGGTAGGGTGCAAACTGAACTTCAAAATTCCATTTTTCAGTCATGAAAGGCAGACGTCTTCAAATGATTGGACTTGAAATTGAGAGGATGTGAGAGAAAATACTTGTTTTTTTTTTAAAGCTATAAAAGACAAGAGATGAGCTAAATAAAAACATATTTTAGTGCATTTTATAGGCATACAAAATAACAATAATCGAAATGCCATCAAAAGATACAGAAAACTCGCTTTGCAGAAACAAATCATCAAGAACGCTCTTCTTCAGACACCTATAGGACAGGCAGGTTGAACTAAAATGAGCTGTGTATTAATTTCCTGATTAGTCTGGACTTAGTTAAATGTCAACTCCTTACAATTTCAGTCAGAGGAACACCTAAAGCCTGAAAGTGGTGAAAATTAACCAGGGAAAGTGTGTGAACTTCACACCTTTGAAGGACCTTGTGAACTTCTAAAGGCTACTGCCAGTATTTGAGCTTGAACTGAAAGCTGAGTTGTGATTATGTGTAAATTCAAAATCCAATGTCTACTCAGTGCTGTGTAATTTTTTAAAGAATTTCCATGATCATGTAAAAAGAAAATTGAATTCACATCTTGCTACCCTAGGCTTCTAATACTAACATCTTCAGGAGCCCCCAAATTATATACCACTGATATACTTTATTTGCTCAATTTGATTTCTGGTCACGCAGTCTGAGTTATAGAGGCAAGCTACAGTTGCTTATTACCAACTCTAAATCTGACTTAGTGGCTCAAAGAATCCCTTCCCCAGACAAGCTAGACTTTCCACCAAAACTCATCCAAGCCCAACTGAAAAATATCACTGAGCCTTATCTTGAAATACAGGGTAGCTCCTCCATGTCCCCAGAGATGATCTCAAATACGGACTATCAGTGTTGCTTTTATTTATTTTTGAGCTTTTCTGTCATTCTATCTGCTCCTTGTTGTGAGAAAGTAACAAGGTTTTAAAATAACAAACATTATTCATATATGAAAATACATCAGAATATTCAAGCATCATAACCATGTTTATGTTGCAGCAACGCAAAACTGCCTCTTATTTTAAAGTGGCTCTATTCTTAAAATTATGTTCACTATAGCTCTTGGTTTATAGTTCGCGTGTCTGGTATTCGAGGCTGACTTCCCAACTGGTGAGCTGTAAGCCACTATTAACAGCAGCAAATGGCACCAGGAAAGGGACATGCTGCATAGCGTTTGGTCTTAGAAGCCAAGAACCTAGGAGTTAACCAGATGATCTAATCTAGCTTTAAATTAACCATATTAACATAAATCAAATGCTCTTTTGTCTTCCTGTTGCAAAACCTAAAAATGTCATTGTCTGTAACTTGAGAATGACTGTTCTAATTGGCTCCAGGAGGTGGTGCAGTGTCTTCAAGTCCCTGACCAGTTTTACCCAGACTAGCAGGTACAGATGAGCAGTTAGGAAGGATAGGCATGGTCATGCTTCTCAAGCCTACTCCGCCTCCCGAAGTTGGCTTCCTGAAAATGGTTTTGCCACATGCACCAGATAGGAGTGATGAGAGCCCAAAAATGACAGAGCAGAAGTTAAAGGACTCAGGGGAATTCATGATCTGTGGCAGAGGCAGGAATAGAGGACAAGTTCTCTCTCTCTTCCCAGCCTACCACTCTGCAGCAAGACTTTTATCCTAACATACAAGTATCCAATAACCCTTGTTTTTCCTAACAAAAGGGAATTGTGACCTAAATTGTGTTGATAGTAAAT
This sequence comes from Carlito syrichta, assembly GCF_000164805.1. Lineage (NCBI taxonomy): Eukaryota > Metazoa > Chordata > Mammalia > Primates > Tarsiidae > Carlito > Carlito syrichta. The sequence continues at coordinate 138,520 of NW_007255679.1, forward strand.
CAGGTAACAAGCACTTTTTAAGCTTTTGTGATATACTAAACTCGAGCCCCTGCAGACACACACACTAGTGGCAGGGTACAGTGGATCTGTCCACCATGGAGCCAGCAAGCTAGTAGGAAGATAGACACCAAGGACATCATTTCATCTATTAAATGTAAAAGAGTTGAATGTTCGGTCATAGTTCTAGGGACCAAGACATGTTCCATGCTGTGTCGCTTTGGGCCCCAGCAGGAAACAGATGGCACACTCAAGCAGGTAGAGGGAACTTTTCAGAAAGGGAGGATTTATGAAGGTGTGGGCAGGATTTAGACTCCCAAAAGAAATAGTGTAGTCTCCAGGAGAGCAACACAGAAGAGTGGAGGCCCCAGGCCTCACAGGAATGGTATCCAGTCCTAGGTCCACTGAGAGCAGAGAGCCAACTATAACCACCATGTCCCCTACCTCACCATCTTCTCTTCCACCACACATACTCTTAGAGGAGTCATAGCCAGGGTCGGGGAACCTGGAGGAAAAGCTGCAGGGAGAAGTGTGCTGATAGGAACCACTGCCTCCCAGGAAAGCAACCTACCCCACACAGCCCCACAGGAAAGACACCAGGCGGTCAACGCCCCAGCCTCACTCCTTCCTATCTGTCTCCTGCTGGAGTGATGGGGCCAGGACAATGCACAGCATTTGAGAGGCCCTCACAGGGCCCTGGGACCTCACTCTCTTCACCCTGATTCTGTCCCTGGGCAAACCCGACTGAACCCAGAGGGCAAGGAAGCCTGTGGACAGTTTCCAAGGCACAGAGCACGTGGACAGCTAGCTGATAGAGACGTGTGATGTGACCAGCACACCTGCTTTTCTCTGTCAAGTTGTGTCTGCTGTAAGTCCCCATCTCCCAGTTGTGGTAAACGCCTGGCTCCCACTCACAGTCAGCCCATAAGTTGACAGAAGAACCCTAGAAATATGTGGTAGAAACACTGGGAGAGGGGCCAGGTCTTAGTGTTTATGGCCACCTGTAGCTATGCCCTTTGGGCTACATGAGATTTCCCTGCTTTAGGCATTTACACATCTAGGAGTTATCTGGATGGTGTTTTGTTTTGTTTTGTTTTTGCATGTTATTCAAATCAATTTAATTAGTAGAAAAAATAGTCATACACCACAGTTTTGCTTTGAAAAGTATATTTATTTTTTCATACACATTAAAATAAATGAGTAAATGTCTGCCTGGAATCATATCACATTGTGACCCTGGTTTGAGCATGTTTGGCTTACTCAATATTTCAGTCCATCTTCCTAACCACAGATGCCCCAGATAAGCTCCAGAAGCTCGCCCCTTCACTGATTGGACAACTTCTCCTCCTCTGGGCACAACAGGGCCTGATCTCTGCTGCCTTCATCTTGTCCTCATCTCAAACTCTGCTCCGTCCACGCTTCTTCCTGAGGAAGCCATGGTGAACCCTCTGGACAGGCCCAACCCTTGAGAGCTCCTGACTCTTCCCATTCAAGAGGACACAGAGGCTTAGAAACCTGGAGCTGGCTTCTGCAACAGACTCGGGAGAGAGAAAAGAACCATAAGCACTTCTTGTAACATATGTCCTTCCTAGCAATTTGCCCTGTTCCTAAATAACAGCTGTTATGAGGGGACAAACAGTATGAAGAAAATCTCCTGGGGGGACATAACCCACCCAAGCAGAGAGAAAGATATGACCCCAGATGGCCTGGGCAGGGCAGGTGTCCCTGTGAATGCTGCAGGGGGCCTCCCGTGCATCCTTGGTACCTGCCTGTCACTTTTGCTGATGGCCAGAGTGAAAGAAGTTGAGTGAGAGTCGCTGGAGCTCCATGGGAGGGGCTGCTAGCCAGGCTGCAACCATCGAAGGACACTCCCCCTGGGAAATGATGCTGACATATGGAGGCGGTAGGAAGCTCGAGTCCTGCTTCTCATCTCCCACTGACTGAACCCAACGAGATGCCAACAGGAAAGGAGTTAGGAGACATGGACCTTAAGGATCAACCTTGCAGGGAGCAGAGAGAAGAGAAAGATCAGGGTAGGCGGGCAGAGAGAATGTGACTTAGTTATTTTCATCTCCTCCATTTCAGACTCCAGAGAACCACTTAGCTCACCTGAACCTGACAGGGACAGTGACGTGCCTTGGAGAGGGCAGAGAACAGTCACTCCCCCTGAGTGGGGTCTATAAAAGTCACCATTCTGGAGGTAACACACTGATATTGCTGTAAGACTCTGGTGCAGAGACATCAGAGGGAAAATGTGAAATTGTCTATGAGACTCCCCCAAAAAGTATCCAGGACACATTTTATTACATTCTTCACCATGAAAGGTATAGGTATTGGATATCAGGTTACTAGAGACTATTCCCTGATAGGAGAATAAAACAGCATTTCTAAAACACTGTCCCTCTGCCGGTACCTCCTTCCTTCCAGGAATACAGGACACTGTGATTTACCACTGGAACTCTCTATCAGGCATGGGGTCTTAGTCCCCAGTCAGGGAAGACCTTAGCCAGCAGTCCCCACCTGCCGGCTGCCTCCGGAGACTGCAAGAAATTGAAGAGAGCACCCACCCAAAGCAACAACCTTCCCCCAACCCCAGAATGCCTATGTCCAACAACAGATTAGCACAGGCCTGTGACAACCTGCGCTTTTACCCCACCGAAAATGGCTTCAGGGGTTGCATCACCTCCAGAGTTCCCCATGGGCTGCCCAGAGCTTCCACCGAAATCACATCTCAGCCCGGCTCCCTCTCTGTCCAGCCCTGCTTCTTCCTCTCCTTCTCCACAGACAGGTTATCTCGAAAGCCCTCCCCAATAAAAGCTGCCTTTGCTGGTCTCCCTCACAGAGTGCATTTTCCTAGGACCTGAGCTGCGTTGCAGAGAGCTTATAGCAAATAAACACTCCCTGTCTCCCTGCTATTCAACATCCTCCCACTGTAAAACAGCAAAACAAGGGAATTATTTCCTTCCAGGATTTCATTAAAGTCTCTATACATTAGTTTTCCTTTTCCAGGGCCTTAGTTCTGCTCTTGAAATGGACTTGAGAAAATTAATAGAACTGGATCCTTTGAAATCAAACACACTAAGTCTTCTACCAGAAAACTAGAGTAGAGGGCACAAAGGAGAATCAAGGGCTGAAAGCACTGAATAACAGTGTAGGAAACACATCTACCCATGCAATAAACATGCCCTAAGACAGAAGAGGTGTGCCTGGCCCCAGGAGCTTCATGCACTGTAAATCCACTTCTGTTGGGAATCAGAATTCTTTTTCCTGGCTAGGCATGGTAGCTCACACCTGTAATTCTAAAGAGAGGCCAAGGCAGAAATATTGCTTGAGCTCAGGAGTTCAAGACCAGCCTGGTCAACATAGTGAGACTTCACCTCAACAAAAAATAAAAAAAAAAAAATAGCAGAGCATGGTGGTTCATGCCTGTAGTCTCAACTACTTGGGAGGCTGAGGCAGGAGGATTGCCTGAGCTTAGGAGGTCAAGCCTGATCATGATCGTGCCATTGCACTCCAGACTGGACAACAAGTGAGACTCTGACTCAAAAAAACAAAGGAATTCTTTCCATTTGTAGCAGCACCCAGAAGTATACTGGATTTGTCCCAGGTGCAAATTCTTTCCTACACTCCTGAGCTTCATGCTCTGAGGATGTCAAGGCAGGAGAAGCCATGAGAGCCTCTGGTGGCTGGTGGAAGACCAGCCTGCAAATGACAGTGAAACCCTAGCACACTCTGGGATCCCAGAACAAAAGCTGACTTTTAAGGTAAGTCCGTGGAAGGGCCAGTGTTGAGTGCTTTAATAACATCTCATTTAGGGGAGGAAAGAGGAGATGCAAAAACTATAAATCATGCATTGGTTTATGACAGTTATTAAATAGTATGGTTATCAAGAAAAAGGAAGAAATCATAGGTGGCCTATAGTGACTTTGCAACATGTCAAGTTGGTTTGGCTGGTCTACATTTCCCCAAAACCCCTTTCCTATGTGTTTCAGGTTAGAGCAGGCAAGAGGAAGAAGCTTCAGAGAGATCAAGGGCACAGTGGTAAGGCTTGGTCCTGAGTAGCTCCTAGATGTAGTTGCGATCTGTGACATCCTGTGGGCATGAGGTGGTGGCCGGGCCGGCAGCTGTCCATTTGCCCTGAATTTGCCATCTGTAGTGTTACCTACAGAGGTGAAGTGGCCACACAAACATAAACTGTGTTTCAGATGTTGAACTGAGAAGGAACAGACAGGTCTAACACTCATGAAATGTGGTGTTCTGGGAGAGCAAGGTGGGACTCATGGTGGTTGGAAGAAAACTCGAGAGGAAGCAAGAGGGAGACTGGCATGGTGGCTGGAGGGTAGGCTGGGGCTGATGTGATTTGATCTTCCTGCCAGCACCCTAGGACGGGTTGCCCCAGGCTCTCTTACCTGCCTGCCCAGATATGGGTGGAGAGAAGGAGGAGCAGTGGGACTTGGATGCTTTCAGAGTCACACAACAGAGATGGAGTTGCTCTTTAGTGCAAGCTTCTGTTCCTGCACCCCATGTCCGTAAGATAAGGGTCTTTAGCTTCAGTGGACACTCACACCCTGAGCAGAGGCAGTAAGAATGGATGCAGGTTTCCACTTATCCTGTGGGTTGCAGCTTGACCTCACTCTTCCCCATCTTCTCTCCAGAGTCACCTGCCCTGTGGACACCAAACCTCAGTAAGAGGTACAAAGATGATAACCCTGCAGAGGCCCATAGCCAGCTCCTACCATGGAGGATAGCCAAATACTTGTAACAAACACTCGTGTGTGTGTGTGTGTGTGTGTGTGTGTGTGTGTGTGTGTGTGTGTGTGCGTGCATTTGTGTATGCATGTGCGCACTAGTGATTCTACTTTTAGGGTTAAACTCTGACCTATAGGAACCCAAAGCCTTACTAGGCTGTAAGACGGAAGCGTGATTCAAGAAAGGTTTGGCACCCATCTCTAGCTGTGTGATACTCCCGTTCAATATGGCAGATTATTCTCACTGCACCCCAGTCAAGCATGAGTTCTGCATTCTGGTGAGGCCCTTGAGTCTCGTGTGTACCCTACACTCAGTCAGGCTGGGCCACTGATGGCACTCCCAGACAGTCATACTCACATATGTGCACACAGGGGCTGAGAAGGAGGTCCAGGTACAGTCTCAGTTTGGCCTCCATCCAGACAGCAGACTCTGGCCTACTTGCCCTGCCAGTCTTGATTTCCGGATTTGTGTAGTATGTATGGATGCCTGGGGTGGCGATACACCTTGATCAACCTTGTTTTGAAAAGTGTGACGTCAAGCATGCAACTGTTGCAAGGTTTTTGTTTGTTTGTTTTTCCAAAGACAGATTCTCTACACTGAGACTGTCATGATCACTATTTATTATTACAAACCAGAACTTAAGATGCTCATCATATGGTAGACTTTCTAACTTTCAGAGCACAGGTTCTAACCATGTCAGCCATGACACCTACGTAGGGATTAATTTCCTCCCTTTCATTTTCTCCCACTTCCCTTGCTGATATATTAGAGTTGCCATTGCAATTTTCTACAATGCCCGATTCATGCCAAGTGAAGATTTTTCATACTTGCAGATAGGACTTAAAAGTGCCAGCATTTAAAGCCTTAAGTTCTTATCAAGGCAAATGATTATAGTCATTTGTGTAATTCTTGTTGACAGTTTTCTTTAACTTTGGTCTCCAAGTCATAAAAATTAATGTCTATAATTTGCTTTATGGTCCCACAGAGAAAGACTGCAAAGGAAAGAGAGAAAATACCTGCTCTGTTAGAGAGTGTGGTCAGAATTGATCATGGGAGTGCAAATCCAGTATAAAATGAATGCTACTAAAAGGCAAAGAAAAGGAAATGGAAGAAGAAAAACACCAAACAAATCTACCAGGGGAGAAATACAAACTCCACAGAAGACAGATCTGCTAATAAAAAGATAGAGTACCAAATTATTATGACTCCAAACTTAGCTAAATGATTGTAGTAATCTTTCAACTCCTGTTTACCAAGTCAAATAAGAAGAATAAACTCACACAATAAGAATAATGGAGACAAAGCAAAATAAGTATTGGCAAAATGCAGGTGGGGAGTGCTTCAAGTAGATGTAAGCAGAAACATTTGGGTTAGACAATATGCCTCCTAACATCGTAAGAAAATTAACAAACATCTACTGAATTGCTTATAATTGTCTTTAAACAAAGCACTCCAGACACACCACGTGATTAGGGGAAAACAGATGTGGATCACTTCACAGAGCAGGTAAGAAGAGCTGAGCCAGCTATTATAATTCAGAAACTCTACCCTAGCGATATAATGAAACAAATCTAAGGAGATGAAAAATCTTTAAGCAGTTAGAGCACAATGAGATCATAAGCAGGAGATAAGATGGCCTTATAAAGAAAATATCACTTCAGACTGAAGCCATAGATTTTTGCCAACAAATTAGAAAATCAATGGCTGAAGGAAATGAAGTAGATGTTTCATAATTGGCCTTCGGTGAAGCTTGTGACACAACCTCGTAAAGTTTTATTTGTTGAATTGTTTTGAATTGGCTTACAGATGAGTGTAGTCACCTGGACGGAAGATTGTTTGCCTTGTTAAAGGAATATGCCTAGAAGGTTTTGATGAGGATGAGTATTTCTCTATTTTGGTGCTCCCAAATTCTCTTCCTCCCTTTCAAGGTCTTTATAAAAATGAGGATCCTGTTGCAAATTCAGGCACTACCCAGTGAAGATATTAAATTCTAGATCTCTTTTTTGCCAACTAAGAGGCAGGACAGCCATGTGAAGAATGCAGATGTGGAAGGAGGTGAGGGAATGGAGTGAGATAAAATAAGTCTGATACAGGTATAAAGCCCAGAATATTGGCTCTTTCTAATAATGTCTGTGAAAACAAACAGAAGAATTGTTTTGCTTGTGGCTTTGCATAACTTGGCTGAGTTATCATCTAGACAAATTCTGGATTTTAAAAACCTGGAACCTAGGAATTTCACGCTTAAATGGTTTTCTCCCTTTTATTCCCCAGCTACCATTCCCATTCTCCCACCTGAAAATCCTCCTTGCCAGGTGTAAACAGTCATGGAGAAGCTTCCCAGAGAGGCACTTTGTGTGACAATTCAGGGAAGAGCTTGCTCATACACACCAGGTGAAAGCTCAAGCTTAGAAGCTATGGGTCCTCTCTGTATGTCGAGTGAGGAACATGCTATCTGGCAATATCCCAGGGTGTGAATGGGAGGAGCTCTTTTTTGCTAGGCCACAAAAGTCATGAGCAAAAGATAGGTTTCAGCAAGATAGTTAAAAACGTGGTCACTTAGTCGGTTATGGAGGGTGGGAGAGGGCTAGGAAATCACTAAGCAGCTTGAAGTGTCTTGAGTATAAGCAGGAGCCCATGTGGAATTTAGGGAAGATACGCTGGGAAAAGATGTCCCAGCAGAGGGAGTCTCACATGCACAGGCACAGAAGCAGTTGCTGGCAATGTGTTGGATGGGGCACATGCTCGATGCTCACCTGCCACCTTGCGTGAAGTTGGCAGTACTCTGTTGTGTACAGGGCAGTTGGAGAAATTCCTGCTGTGACTGACAAGATCTGCGTGGCCTGGCCCATCACCTCCAGATTCTTCTCACCACATCCTGTTAGGAGACAATTGTCAATGCATCTCCCACATTTCTGTGCTTCTTGGGAGAGAAAGCAATGACAGTCCTTTTGTTCCAGATAACCTTTGTCAGGGTATAGAGAACTGTCCTGAAAGTTAAAGATGGTGTCTCACTCTGGAGCAGAAGGAAGTTTTGCTTAAATTCAGTATAATAAAGACAAGCCTTCCCTCCAGATCAGAGTTCAGGCAGACTTACTTCCCTCTCTAGGCTCTAGAAGATTCTGGTTCCCAAAGCTCAGGATTCCTCAAAGGTAATACAAGTACACTGTATGTCAGCTCCCTCTGTGACCTTTTATGTCACCTCTAGGGGATTGGGGTATGGGGTCGGGAGGACTGACACAAACTTGCAGCTCCTGCCACTCTCTGTGGCATGAGTAACAGCACCCGTTGTCTATGACCCTGGAGTCTCATATCTTCTGCCCACCTCCATGAAATGTGACACATCACTTGTTTGTTTGAGAATAGGGAGCATCTCATACCCTTCACAGTTCTTGATGCACCCTCACTTTCTGAGTTCTCTTTACTCTGGCTTTGTTTTCATTCTTTGAAAGTGTCATGTTCCTGGCCACATGTCCCTTTTTTCTAGAGCAGCTGTGCCCAACCTTTTTGGCATCAGGGACCAGTTTTATGGAAGACAATTTTTCCATGGACTGGGGAGGTGGTGGGAGTTTGGGATGATTCAAACACATTACATTTATTGTACACTTTATTATTATTATTATGTTGTAATATATAGTGAAGTAATTATGCAACTCACTATAATGCAGACTCTGTGGGAACCTTGAGCTTATTTTCCCACAACTAGACAGTCCCATTTGGAGATGATGGGAGACAGTGACACCAGAAGTGTGTTGCTTATGTCGCTTATGTCCAGTCTATGCCATAATCTTGTTTTGGTTGCTGTCACGGCAGAAAACCATGTTTCACAAAGAAAGGATATCGGAAATGGAAGCAGACTTTTCAGTGCATTTGTGACAGTCTCAGAATATTCCTCCTTGACTTTAATCCAGAATGTATGGAGATTTGAAGTTGTCTCAAACATACTTTTAAAACCACTATCATTAGCAGTCGCAAGCAGTTGATCCTCTTCTAGGACAAAGTCAATTCACCTGGATTATTCACAAATAGGTCTCAAATCCATTCTTTTCCAGTTGGCTCACCTGCCAACTCCACGCAGGGTGGCAGGTGAGCATCGAGCATGTGCCCCATCCAACACACTGCCAGCAGCTGCTTCTGTGCCTGTGCATGTGAGGCTCCCTCTGCTGGGACATCTTTTCCCAACACATCTCCCCTAAATTCCACATGGGCTCCTGCTTATCCTCAAGACACCTCAAGCTGCTTAGTGATTTCCTAGCCCTCTCCCACCCTCCACAACCAACTAAGTGACCACGTTTTTAACTATCTTGCTGAAACCTACCTTTTGCTCATGACTTTTGTGGCCCAGCAAAAAAGAGCTCCTCCCATTCACACCCTGGGATATTGCCAGATAGCATGTTCCTCACTTGACATACAGAGAGGACCCATAGCTCCTAAGCTTGAGTTTTCACCTGGTGTGTATGAGCAAGCTCTTCCCTGAATTGCCACACAAAGTGCCTCTCTGGGAAGCTCCTCGATGACTGTTTGCACCTGGCAAGAAGGTCTTTTGTGGTTGGGAAGTAGTGCTCAAACTCTTTTGAAACCTGAGGTAAGGATCGTGCACCAGCTGTGAGAAAGAAGGCCCTGACTCAGTCTCTTTCAAAATTTCTGCTGATGTTTGAAACATGTCAAAAATCTCAATGTTCACTCGTCACTCTCATAATTCCAGCTTGGCTTTGAACATAGACATTTTATCTGCAGACTCAAGCACAGTAGTCGTTTTCCTCTGAAGTGACAGACTGAGTTCGTTGAGAAGGTTGAATATGTCACACAAGTAAGCAAGTTTTCGGCCCACTCTGTGTCACTGAAATATACTGCCAGTGGTGACTGTCTTTCTAAAAGAAATCTCTGGAGTGACTCAAAAACTCTGGCCAGTGATCTAATTGTAGAAAGCCATTTCACTTCTGTGTATAAGAGAAGATGTGTGTGCTCTGCATCCATCTCCTCACAGAGCTACATGAACAGATGTGAGTTAAGGGCATGTACTTCAATGTGGTTGAAAATTTGAATCACATCCTGCAAAATGTTGTTAAGTTCAGGTGACATTATTTGGCTAGACAGCATTTCTCTATGGAAGACAGTGCATAGACTCACATTCAGAAGCAACCTCTTTGACCCGAGTAGTGAAACCAGAAAGTCATCCAGTCATGGCAGCTGCTCCATCTGTTCATATACTGACACAAAATGACCAATTCAGTTTTCCTGATATGTCGTCATGAAAAGACTTGAATAGTTCTGCAGCTGTGTTATTGGTTGGAAACAAAAGTACATATAACATATCCTCATGCACATCCTCCTGAAAAATATAGCACACGAAAACTAGTATTGTTGCTTTGTTGTCAACATCAGTAGACTCATCAACCTGGACTGTGTACGATGGTGACTCATTAATCCTCTCTAACTATTGTGCCTCAATATCCTCTGCTATGTCATCATTTCATCTAGTTATGGAGCAAGCCAAATGAGGAACAGTGCTACCTTTTGAACTGTGGCTTCTTCCAAATGTTCATGAAAAATGTCTTTAGCAGCAGGCAGGATCAACTCTTCACCAATAGTAAAGGGTTTTCTAGCTTTAGCCATGTGGTTAGCCACTAAGACTGATGCTTTCAGGGCAGACACATTTGATGAAGCGATGGCTTTCAATAATTGCTTCTGTTCTTCATGTTCATGTTTTTTTTTTCCTTTTGAAAAACTCCAAAGCCTTGTCTTTTAATGAAGGATGGCTGGTCTCTATGTGGGGAGCAGTTTTAAAGGTTTCATGGTTTCATTGGATAGCCAGTCACCAAATATTATACAAAGTGGACTTGGAGAATATGAATTGCCTGCTGGAATGAAACCATAATTTAAGTAGGAATCTTGGTATTTTCTTTTAAATGCAGCTTTCTTTTCGTTGGCAGTCTTAGAGTCTTCTGCTGTTTCATCATTGGGTCATTCCCCCTTTTCAAAGAAGCTCTCCAGTGATGTTTGCTTTTTTAACTTATTCTGGCTAGGGTTTATGGGCTTATGAAAACTGTGACTGAGACAAGTGCACAGAGCAGGAAAGACGTATGGATGGAAGTGGTAAATAAAATAATGGGTGGACCATGCATGGACTAAAATAAGTGTTGAATTCTGACTTAAAGCCCTCCACCAGATACAGCTATACAATTGAAGTGCCTGCCACTCACTGATACAGTTTTGATATGAGTCTGCAAGTAATTGATTTATTATGATCTCTGTACAGTTAAATCTCACTGCTAATGTTAATCTGTATTTGTAGCTGCTCCCCAGCGCTAGCATCACTGCCTCAGTTCCACCTCAGATCATCAGATATTAGATTTTCATGAGGAGTGAGCAACTTAGATCTCTTGCACACGCAGTTCAAAGTAAGTTTCAGGCCCCTATAAGAATCTAATGTCACCTCTGATCTGACAGAAGATGGAGCTCATACAGTAATACTAGCAATGAGGAGTGACTGTAAATACAGATGAAGCTTTGCCCACTCACCTGCTGCTCACCACATGCTGTGCAGCCCAGTTCCTAATAGGCCATGGACCAGTAGCCATCCATGACCTGGGGGTTGGGGACCCATATTCTAGAGTGAGTCTGTGCCTTCTTTGCCAAGGCAATATTTGTTAATCCTAAAGATCTCAACTCAAGCATCACTTCTTCAGGAAATCCTCCCAGAACCTTCCTCCCATTGGCATAAAGCACTATAGAGTACCTTAGCTTGTGACATCAATCACAGTGCAATCAGATGCTAAGTGGAAATGTCCTCATGTCTCCAAAGTTCAAATGAGGCCCCAAAGTTTAACACAACAGATGATGGGTGTCCAATACACTAAAGCAAAGTGCCAGACACACAACCTAAGGATTTGCTAAAAATGATCAAAATTGATCCATCCTACTCCTGCCTATATGAGTGAAGCCAAAATATGCAACTAGAAGAAGACAAAGATTGTATTTGACAGGAATTTGCAGATGTAGAGAATGTGAGATGTCTTGCCTGGATTGGGATTATATTAATGGGGAAAGCTAGTGGCCAGCTTCCTGGTTAGCTGCTTGCTGGGCAGTAGAACGTAGAACTTGCCTCATGCTGCCACTTCCTATGAGTTCTGGACAACACTTTACATGTGTTTCCTGGAGTCAAAGAAGGGAGCATAAAGATCTGAACCTGATTCTTCTGGAAAAGTCTTGAGATGAGAAGTTGGCTGGAACTTTCCCTGGGAACAAAATGATAAGAAAAGACAGCAACAGAAGAGGCTTGAATGTGTAGAATTTGAAAGGTCAAGGATGTGATTTACTTCCAAAGGTCAAGTGGATGAAGCTGAAATTAGACAGGCTAGAATGTTATTAAAATAACTTGCTCCACGGGGCTACCCACTGAGTCATGCAACCCTAGAGGGAGTCTACTTAGAGCAGATGCTAGAGCACAGTCTACTAAAGGGGAGGAATTATAAGACCCAGGCTTCCAGATACAGGATGGAGGAGGGAAGAAAGACAACAAGAACCTAGACTGGAGTGCAGTGGCCGCTCCCGGCCACCACAGCCTCAACCTGC